>NW_027496348.1:0-17150 GCF_021521415.1 Bidens hawaiensis
GTCTTCCTCATGGACCCTAAGTTGGTGGTATCCTGACCGTAGATCTATCTTCGAATAATAACTGGATCCCTGCAACTGGTCAAATAAGTCGTCAATCCTCGGTAAGGGGTACCGATTTTTGACTGTCAGCTTGTTCAGCTCCCTGTAGTCAATACACATTCTGAACGAACCATCTTTCTTCTTTACAAACAGTACTGGAGCTCCCCAAGGTGAAAAGCTTGGGCGTATGAAACCCTTATCCAATAGTTCCTGTAACTGATTGGATAGCTCTTGCATCTCAGATGGAGCTAAGCGATAAGGCGCTCGAGCTACTGGCGCAGCTCCTGGGACCAAATCAATACGAAACTCGACTTGTCGCGGCGGGCGGTAACCCGGGCAAATCTTCAGGAAAAACTTCTGGAAATTCGCGCACTACTGGTAAGTCTTCAATTCTTCGCTCATCTCCTTTCTCTACTACATGCGCCAGGAAGGCGTAGCACCCTTTCCTTAGGCACTTACGCGCCTTTAGGCATGAAATCAGTTTCGTCGCAACTCCCCTTCTTTCCCCTTGAATCATCAAAGTTTCTCCGTTCAACAGTGGAATCCGAACCTGTTTCTCATGACAAACAATCTCCGCGAGATTCTCGACCAACCAATCCATACCTACCACAATATCGAAACTTCCCAAATCTATTGACAATAAGTTTATATTGAACTCATGACCTCCCATGACTAACACACATTGCTCAGTCCTTTCATTCGCGCATAACTGCCTACCATTGGCTAGTTCTATAGTATAAGGTTTGTCTAGCCTACTGGTCGCTAAGCCCAGGGAGTTTTTAAACTCATGGGATATAAAACTTAGGTCAGCGCCAGTATCAAATAAGATAGATGCATAATGACCGTTAAGCAAAAACGTACCAGTTACCACATTCGGCTCTTCTTTAGCTTCGCCTGCGCCGATCACAAAAGCTCTCCCGCGAGCTTGGTTTCCTTTCTGTGGGCAATCCCGACTGAAGTGTCCAGGCTTCCCGCATGCGTAGCAGTTGTCATTGGCTCCAGCTTCTTTAGCACGGCAATTCACCGTCTTGTGTCCTGGTCTGCCACATTTGGCGCACGTGACGTTCGCGCATTCGCCTTCGTGGTGATACTTGCATTTGTTTGCACCATGGGTAAGGCCCGCTGTATCCTTTCCTTGATGGTTCCGCGGCTTGAATCGCGTAAACCCTTGTGCTTTCCTGCTTCTTGGGCGGTGGCTGCTTGAAGTCTGATCCTCGGTGGGAGTTCCATTTCCTCTTGGAGTCAGAGGTTCGCTGCTCGTTCAAGCGAGCAGTCAACATACCCGCACGAACCGTATCCCTTGTAAGGGTGATGGCTCGCGCAACCGCCTCGTCAAAGGTCGGAGGTGCGGCGGCGTTGAGCGGGATTCTAACGACAGGTGGTAACCCAAAGATGTACCTCTCGATTTTCTTTTCTTCTGTGTTTGCCATGTCTGGCACCAGCTGGCAAAGCTCGTTGAAACGATTGGTGTAGGCATCGATATCCGTTCCTACCATGGTGTGGTTCCAGAATTCTTGTTGCAAGCTCTGAATTTCTGCGCGAGAGCAGAACTTTCTCATCAACATTTCTTTCAATTCTTCCCAGGTCTTGTGAAGAGCAACTTCTCGCCCCAAAGTCTTTACTTGGAGCTTCCACCAAGACGAAGCTGCTTCTTGGAACATGCAGGTCGCGTAAAGGACCTTCTGGTTTTCACTACATCCGCTGATGGAGAGAACTGTCTCCATCTTGTCAATCCAATTGTAGAGCCCAATGGCTCCTTCGGTGCCTTTGAACGGCCAAGGCCTACAGGCCATGAATGTTTTATAGGAGCAACCTTTGTCCAAGGCTCCTGATTCGGGTTCTGGGGTCTCGTTCTCTTGGCGACCCTGACTAGATTCGGCCTTGCTGGCCTCATGCGTTGCAATCGCCTGCGCGATTATTTCTGCGAGCTCCTCGGGTGTCATGGTAATTCCCTTGGCTCTGGTTGGAGGCATTCTTTTCATAAAAAGAAAATACAACAAACTTAGCGCATGTACTCAGAGCACATAATGTTCTTATCTCTAGACACTGTGACCCGTGTTCCTAAGTGCGTGTGTGATTTTTCTTTTGAAAATATTCTTTGAAAAATATTTCATGCGATTCCCCAAAGGTTATAGTCTAGGTTAAAAACTTCTTTTCCTAGTTCGCTATAACCAGTGCTCTGATACCAATCTGTCACACCCGGCCCTGAGCGGCGGAAACAGCCGGGGCGCGCACGAGTGGGGATTGATACTTAAGCACGGGCCATTGCAAAACATTCAAAGATTTTCATTGCGCATGAAATGTTTAATACAAATACATTACATTGATTAAGATTACAAAAAAAAAAAAAACATCCAAGTATAAAACTGAAGATTTCCTCGCCATATCCCCTTGCGCGGCGGGTAACCGTGCGCATCGAGGGGATAAAACCAAAATCTTCCAAAAAGCTTGTTTTAGATGTTCAGCGTGTGGTGCTCTAAGTGTGACTCCATGCGCTACCTAGTTATCTCCTGAAAGACACGTAAAAACATTTGAATCAGTATAAACTGAGTGAGTTCACAAGTTTTAGTAACTTGATAAATCGTATTGCATCATAATCATTCTGAAACATAATTCTGTTAGCATCATTAAAACACATGCTTGGTAAAACATAGTTCTATCAACATATTCTGATAAAATCGTTTCCGCGGGTTACGCTGCGAACATTTCTGGGAACTGTGCTCGTCTGTGTAAGTGGCGCTGCCACTACGAGCTAAAATAACGTAATACCGGTCCCGCGGGTTACGCGCGGACACTTCTGGAAAACTGTGCTCGTCTGTGTAAGTGGCGCTGCCACTACGAGCGAATATATGTTGTAATACCGTCCCGCGGGTTACGCGCGAACGTTGTGCCGGAAAACAAGGCGCTCGTCTGCGTAAGAGGAGCGACCTCTACGAGCGGGCTTAATCCCATAGTACTGCCCCGTGACATGCTAGGCACTCGTCTGTGTAAGAGGTGCGACCCCTACGAGTGGGCGGATCAAACCAGCAGTCCCTACCCTTAGAGTTCCAATGGTAAAGTGATCACTTACTCGAATCTGGTGCACTATCATCGAAAAACCATAGATAACTGTTCGCATTGCTCATCATGAAACATAACTTAAACACGTAATCGTTTGCTTAGCTTGTAAGTATACCATGATAAAACATTATTTAAGTACGTGTCCCTCGCCCCGAAAACAGTTTAAAATAGTGAAAACAGTGAAAATGGGGCTGTGAGACTCACCTGTGGTTCTTGTTAAGGGATTAATCGAGATTCGGGTTTTCTTGGTGTTGGCCTCGGAATCGAAGGTCTAGTAACAGGATCGGAGCTGGAAACAACGGATGCTTGGGAAAGGATTAGTGCAAGTTTGTAGTTCTTTGAAGTGTGTTTTGGGTGATAATTTAGGCTACAAATTTATAGGCAAACTCAAGGGAACATAATCCCTTGCTTTAGGGAATTGTAATCTTTTGAAATGATGATAAGGTATGGAAATTATTATTATTTATTAAAAAGAGTAGAAAAGTAGATTAAAGATTCTGATTTGATATGGACAGGACATGCAGGGGCTGTGGCTGGTGAGAGTGGGTGGCTGGCAGTTGACTTTTACAGTTTGCTTTTTTTTTTTCAGTGCTTTAGACAGTGTACAGTAAAAAGTAGAAGTTTTCTGAAACACGCAACCGCCCTCTTTTGGGTGGGGACAATTTCCTTAAATCTGATCATTTTGACTAAGTGTTCTGCGCGTATAACTTGGTGCGCATAGCTTTCTGCGTGTAGAACATTTCTTTGCTGCGGGTAGGTGCGTAACCTTCTCGCAGTTAGGGACATTTGAGTTTCATTTGTAGATTCTCCAGGTGGTCTTGGTATTTCAACATAGTGATCAGTCATGTTGAAGTCAATTCCATCCTGGAGCTTCAGACAAACTAGCTCTCAACGTTCCCGCCATGCGGGTAGGTTAATTCCCTTCCGCACGCGCATAAACGATGTAGGATGCACCCGCCTTAGCATCATGCGGGATGGTCAACCCCTAGACAACATAACGTTTAAGTTACATGAAAACATAAAGCCAAATCATTCACGCATGGCGCATATAACATATGCTCACGCAGGTTCTTAATATGGTGCGCTCGCGCAGGGCGCACATAACACATGCACGCGCTGACTAACATGGCGCGCTCGCGCAGGGCAAACATAAATGCCCGCGCTGATTCTAACATATGCTCGCGCCGGGCGCACATAATGTGCCCGCGCTGATTCTTAACATAGCGCGCTCGCGCAGGGCGCACATAACAAATGCACGCGCTGACTAACATGGCGCGCATAATATTTACAATCACCTAATTATTAGGTTGATTACTTAGTTTAAGGGGTTGGGAATTTACCGGGTGTCACACGGGACGTCTAAACCGAGCTATAATTTCACCACTTTAATTAAGTTATCAGTCAACAACTATTTTCGGGTCGTGTGCGACCAAACTCATTTTGAAACATAAAATTGGATAGCCGTGCTGGGCACGCAAAACGGGGGAAAACGAATTAATAGAAAATTTGACTGTTGAACTCTAAACGACATCACAATCTGAGTCCGGAGAAGTATTTCGGGTACAGTACTGGGTTAACAGTGTCCCCAGATGTACCAGTTGATACGGTTAAAAGATTATATAAACAATAAGTGTATAATAACGATCTTAGGGATCATATCACAGATTGGACGCGTTAATTGATAATGATTGTTGTTACCTGCTTGCATGTGCTAAGGTGAGTTTCACGAGCCCCTTTTTCTGAATTGTTTTCAAATATTTTCCCGGGGCGGAAATCATGTTATTATTTAAATGTTTAAGTACATACTGAACGCATGGATTTGCGTGTATTTATAAATATTTGATTGTACGGGAATCGTACGGAATGGGTACAGTACTGGGTTAACAGTGTCCCCAGGGGTCCCTAGAAGTGTTTCCGGGTTAACATTGTCCCCGGAGTGAGTACAGTACTGGGTTAACAGTGTCCCCAGGGGTCCCTAGAAGTGTTTCCGGGTTAACATTGTCCCCAGAGTGAGTACAGTACTGGGTTAACAGTGTCCCCAGATAATATTATATTATGATATGGATTTATCATGGTTTACTAAAATTGTGAAACTCACCAACTATTCGTAGTTGACCCGTTTTCTCACATGCTTTTCAGGTACAATTAAGATGAAGTGATTGCTTACGTGCTAAGTGCTTGATGTGTGTAAGATTTGCGTGCGGGATGTTAGGAAACATTATAACATATAGAATTATGTATCGTATTGTATGATGTGTGTATCACCTAGACGGTAATGAAATATGAGATAATGAAATTTTGAAGTATATTAATGCATTCAGTTTTCTTTATAAACAATGTGGTTGATATCAGAGGTGTCTGTCGCATCCCGTTTACGTTTCCGCTGCGGTTGCGGGGTGTTACAGAACTTGGTATCAGAGCCATTGGTTATAAAAGAATTAGGATGTCTTTAAAAGATACCTAAAATATAACCAGTAGCTCAAGTATTATAGGATCTGAATATCAACTAATAATTTATAGTGACGAGGTCTGGATGAACTTGGATGGACAAGTGAGTTGTTATGGTCCGGAACATAATAACAGACTTGTCCGCACGAGGGAATTCAGGGGAAGTCACGGGGTACATTAATAGGTAAAAATGGCAACATATGTGTAAAGTATATAATATTATTTATGTGTGCTAATGTGTATATATATATACGTGCATATCTTGTGGGTACATGTATTGAGAAAGGGGACCCGGATAAGGAACCGGGGGATGAAATAATAAAAGTACCGAGGATGCTGAAATTTCTAAGAGCATTGGTTGATGATGAGTCTGACTTATCGGGTCATAATTATGATAGTACCAAGTTAGATCTCCCGTTTGACATTAACCAGAAATATCTAGTAACCGTCACTCCCAACCAAAATTGATGAATCCCTTACCCTTCCAACACCGGTACCGTATATCCTAATAACCCCAGATGTTCACCCGAACCGTCGACCCTCACGTACGGACGGATCCGTACCTGAACCCATTCTTATTCCATTAAGGTAAATAAATAAATAAAATAATAATAATAATAAATTTGATAATAAATCAGCAGATAAAAATAATATATAGAAATATATATATGTATTTCTCACTCTCAAACATATGAGTCATACCACCTCCAGATCGAGAATTACCGATTTCAACGAACCTAGAACGCCTGAGGACATTGACTGAGCAAGTGATAGAGTTTCCCATAATAGTAATTAATAATATTTGAAGGCAACCCATGTTGCGCGATTACCTTGAACCTTGCAACTCCCTATGTTATCCTTATATCCGTTAGATGCCTACGCCCATGTATGCTCGAATAGAATGATTACCCATACACAAAGAGGTGTTGGAGTCATTATAGCATAGTTGGTTGTTCGTTCGTAGATGGTATACCGTGTATGCCGGATATACAAATAGACACGGATATTATAACTCCGTGGTACGTAATCGTTTGGTGCTCACGGTGAGCATGTATCGGTTATGCTGACATGCAGAAGGATATTGAAATCCAGTATATTAAACATTAATCTTTGTTGAGAAAGATCTATGTGTCAGTTGATGACAAGGGTTATGAAACATTTTTAAAACGTTAATCGACGTCAGGTTAAGTCCATATGTTATTATATTTGTGAGACATATATACTAGATACTGGTATGTGTAATATATATGATAATATTTGGTGTGTATGTGTACCTGCTGTTATGATTGAGCTGGTAACGAGTTATACGGTGAGATTAGTATTGATTACTGCGTACGGGATGAGTACGGCAGAATGACATAAAAAGAGTAACTCCAATGATGGAGATTGATATGATTCAGTTGATTGCTCAAAGATAGCGGATGATGATACCGAATGTTGTATCACAGATCACTGCTAGTGTTGATGCAAATGTGAACGCAGAATTATAGTTCGAGCAATCACATGATTATGAATATTTCAATTCTTAGTGGTATTACTAAGAGTGATAATGTCCCACCGAATACTATTATGACTACAAGTATTAGTTATAAACTAAACATGAATAGTAGTCGTAATGAATTAGATCCGGTATGAAGGATACGTTCTTCGGTTGTGTTAAGGGGATTATCAATAGTTTACTGATGGTAAAGGGAGGAATAGATTAGCGAGTGCATAGAAAAAATTGAAATGGTGAAGGATATTGGTAAGAGTCTAAAACATTGTGTAGTGAAATATGCTACAGATATGTTGGTAGATTATGTTGTATCGTGATGGAACACGATGGTACAAAATTATAGTTAGAAAATTTTTACCCAGAGGACATGGTCGGAATTTAAAATTCTTGTTCTAGAGCACTTTTATTCGAGTAATTAAGTTCAGAGATTGGGAACTGAACTATGAAAGATAGAATTGTTGTGTGCTGATCACTTAGAAAACGCTAATCGTTTGAGGGAATTGTCATGTCTAGTAACATGGCTAATTACTCCTGAAACTAAGCGAAGTGAGCGCTATATTGGGGACTAACTCCACCGATAAGGAGTATAGTCAATCCTGTAAAATATACAACCTTTGGAAGGGTTGTGTCACAAGCTAGCATTGATATATTTGACTCTATGAGAAGCGGACTGGAAGGACGTTAGGTGAGACGACGAGTGTTATGGAAGAGGAATGATAAAGGTATAGTGCAAAATAGGCCGTTGAATAAGTAGGTATGTCCTACAACCCAGAATTATACTGAGACTAGTTCTGGTGTGAAACATGAACCGCATGAAGGGTCCTTCCCTAAATGTGGAAAATATGGTTATCGGCAGGAAGAAGAATGTCGAGTGATAGAAGGCCACAGGTGTGGTAAAGATGGACGTAATGCCCTAATTGTAGAACCAATTGAAGCCAGGTGAACCGACAACCCCAACCCATTCGTGTACAACCACTCCGAACCCAACAACTTCAATAACAATCCATCCAAAGAAATCAAATTATGCCAAACAGTTGTACTTGTTATGAATGTGGCATTACAGCACATTTCAAGAGGAATTGCCCAAAGTTGAACCGAGTTGTCATTGGAAGACGAACCTCAAGACAAGCATCAACCTCGGATCAAGCAAGGAGCCGTGCTTTTGCGAGTAATTCGAATAAAGCACGTCATGATCCAAAGGTGGTATTAAGTACATTGTAGTTTTAAATCAATAGACTTCAGTGATATTTTACGGTCGTCGATAGAAGTTAGTTTCTGTTAACCTCCTATCATTTGGAAAGATACCGATTAGTGAAAATATAGGACCCTATACTGTAGAATCGCTAACGGTAAACCCCTAATGGTTAACTAAATCGTTCGGAATTGTCCTAATATTCTGAACGATTAACCTTTCCTTATTGACCTACGACCAGTAAAGTTAAGAAGTTGTGACGTGATAGTTAACATGGATTGGCTAACTCAACATGAAGCTGAAATCAAATATGAAAAGAAGATGATTAGAAGCTCTCCTTCGGACGATGAAGCGATTAGATACAGAGAAAAGTGTACGGTATTATGTTACCACTCTAATCTCATTTTGAGATGTTATAATATTTACGACAAGAAGGCGTGGTGTATTTAACAAACGCGATTGCCAAAGTATTTAAAAGAAAACATATAGAAGTTATCCCGATGGTACGCGAATTTCCACAAGTTTTCCCAGAAGAACTTCCTGGGTTACCGCCAACCCGACAGGTCGAATTCAGAATCGATTTAATACCTCAAGCTGGCCCTGTTGCTAAAGCATCTTACCGACTTGCGCCAACTGAAATGCAAGAATTATTGGATAAAGGTTTTATACGACCTAGTTAGTCACCATGGGGTGCACCAGTTTTAATTGGGAAATGAAGGACGGAAGTGTTAAGATATGTACTGATTAGGGAGAATTGAATAAAGTGACGATCAAGAATAGGTATTCACTTCTTCGAAGTAAATGATCTATTTAACCAACTGCAAGGGGCGATTTATTTTCAGAAAATTGATCTTAGATATAGTTATCACCAAATGAAAAATCCAAGACGAGGACGTTGCAACAACAGCGTTTCGGACTCGCTACGGCCATCATGAATTTTTAATTATGCCTTCCGGGGTAACAAATGCGCCGGCAGCATTCATGAAACTCATGAACCGAGTCGGTAAACTTTATTTTGACAAATTTGTCATAGCATTCATTGATAATATTTTGATATATTTGCAACGTAAGGAAGAGCACGAACGACGGTTAAGGAAAATTGTGGAAGTGTTAAAGCAAGATGAGCTATACACGAAGTTTTCGAAATGTGATTTTGAATAAAGAAGGCATAATCCCTTGGTCATGTTGTAAAGCAACAAGGATTACGCAAAGATCCAAATAAGATAGAAACCATTAAAATGGTGCCAAGCGCCGATTTTAAGTCTCCCCGATGGAGACGATGGTTTTGTCGCGTATTGTGACGCATCGCGTAGAGAGTTAGGATGCGTGTTGATGCAGAATAATAAGGTTGTAGCCTATGCTCCCCGACAGTTAAAAGTACACGAGAAAAATTACACTACTCATGACTTAGAACTGGGAGCGGTTATCTTCGCACTTGAAATCTGGAGACATTATCTCTACGGTACGAAGTGCACCATCTTCACCGATCATAAAAGTTTGCAGCACATATTTGATCAGAAAGAACTGAATATGAGGCAACGAAGATAGGTCGAGTTGTTAAGCGACTATGACTGTGACATCCGTTATCACCCCGGCAAGGCTAACGTTGTAGCCGATGCCTTGAGTAGGAAACATCGGGTTAAGCCATTGCGAGTGCGAGCACTGGGGATGATAGTCCAGTCTAATCTTTTGGACCTGATTCGAGTCGCTCAACGTGAGGCGTTGAAAGAGGAACAATTGGAAAAGGAGGGACCTTACGGCAATGAGAAGAATTTCGAACAGCGGGTGGACGAAATTCTCTACTTCAAAAATCGGGTTTGGATCCCAACCTTCCATGACCTTCGTGATTTAATCATGGACGAAGCGCATAGATCGAAATATTCCATACATCTGGGATCGGATTAGACTATTGATGATGCGAATATCTGAAAGGATCTTATGAATGGCTGAGTTGGAGAAAGATATGGATACGTATGTTGGAGGATATTTGAGTTATGCGAGAGATAAGGCTGCACACCGAAAACCCTGGGGAACGCCACAACGACAGAAAAATTCGCCAATGATTGTGGGAATAAATTACAATGGATTTCGGGACGCAAATTCCCAAGATATATCAAAGGCATGAAGTAAATTGGGTAATCGCGGATCGATTAACCAATCCTCGCATTTCATCCCAATCTATGATGATTACCACAATGAATTCTCGCCCAGATTCATGATGGTGAAATGGTATCTCATCGTGAAATACCATTTTCAATTATCTCAGATCGAAATGGGCAACCTACTTCCATTATTGGAAGGCGGGGAAGGAAGCATCGAGAGCTTGAAGCTTTCTATGGGTGAAGTAATTATCACCAATTTGTTAAATTGAAAATGGGCGTCAATCAAGGCATAAGATTTGAATTGATTCGGGAAATAACCAATCGGATTTATAATATTTAAGATGAGTTGAAAGCAGCGTGAGATTGGCAAAGGATTTATGCCAACATTCAAAGGAAACCATTGTCACCGGAAAGAGGAGACATGGCACTATTAAGGCATCACCTTAGAGAAGTGATATGAGGTTTGGCAAAACCGAAAATAGCTCCTTAATATATTGGACCTCATGAGACTATCTCCATGATTGGTCATTTAGTTTATCGATTAAAGTACTCCAGGGGCTAAGTACTATACATGATGTTTTGCCATGTATACGGATTGAAAAGTACCTAAGCGATGAGGTAACGAAAGTACTAGTAATGGAGGTACGCGTAGAAGTCATACTTGATATCATAAACAATTTCGTAGAGATAGTAGACGGGAAAACTAAACAGTTTGGACACACCAAGCTTTATTGATTAAGATTAAGTGGAATTCACAGCGAGGACCAGGTTATACCTGGTAACGCGAGGGTGAATTCTGAAGGAAAAACCCCCCACCTTTCTCTCGAAAGGGGATAGTGGGCGTGTAAAATTTCGAGGACGAAATTTCTTAACGGGGGGAGAATGTAACGATTCCGACGAAACCAGGTATACCCTAACCGGTAGACTGTAGTTACGTCATATTTAATGTTGGGTACATGAATTACCATAGTAATCATACGAGAATACATGGTTCATTGTATTGATTGTACGTGAATATATAATTCACCGTATTGAATATGCGATCAATCGATCGATAGTTATTGAAACCCGAATGAATCGAGGGTTCAATTATAGACGAGATATATGATATTTAGTGATGTTACGAAGTATTAAAGCTTCGGGATAAGTGGATTAAAGCACAGAAAAAGGATTTCGATTTAATAGTACGTCGGTATGTTAAACGAAACCTTTAATACCAAACCGAGCAAGAGACGATCGATCAAGCCGAAAAAGATGCGTAATAATTAGTAATATGACGTTTTAAGTTAATAAATGTCATGATTTAAGTTTTTAAAGTTTTTAAATCGGTTTTATATAAATTTCATTTTTAAGCCGAAAAACGACCGTGTTAACCCCGTTTTAAGCCGAATTAAACGTTTAACCGAAAAACGAACTGAACCAGATTATCCAAAACATTATCCGGATTACGAGAATCCAAATGAGTGGCCAAGAATGAAGAGGTGGGTCCCACCCCACCCCCACATAATTCCGATCGGCCTCAATGGGGCTAACCCCATTTCATTTTTCTTTTTTTCATCCAACAATCCAACAAATCCTTCAAACCTCTCAACCTCATGATCAAAAACCCGAGCTTTTGGAGCAAGAAAACAAGGTAAAGAATCGAGTTAATCACGTTTCCATCTTCGTTTCTTGAGTTTAATTGCAAGAAAATAAGGTTTCAAAGATGAAAACTGATTCTTGCATGATCAAGTGATGTATACGGGTTATACAAGGGATCTTGGTCCAAGAAAGGAGTTAAACGAATCAAAAAAGGAATTTTTACGGTTAAATCTTTGTTTTTGGAATCATAACCGAAACCATGAAATAAATGGCTTGATCGTGAGTGTAACTTGCTTGGTATTGTGGTATGTTGTTTGTAGGCTCTGTATTTAGTGGTAGATAAAGCGAAAAGACGAGTTTGTAGCTTGTAGTGGCGGAAAACGAAAGGTATATTCGGTTATGTTCGGTTTTGGGAAATTTGGACAGATTGTTGATGCTTTAGAGTTAGGTCATGAAATTTTACAGATGTGTTAAACACATGAAAATATGAGTTCTGTGAAATTTTGGTAATTTTTGGATAAAGGATGAAAATTTGGTGAATTTAATGCTCGGTTTTGGCCAAAAATGGTGAAAAATAGTTAAATACTATGAAAAATTCTGGAAAATTGCAGATAAGCTTTTTATATCATGTATATGTCACACACAAAATTTGAGGTCAGTTGGAGAAGTCTAAGTAGGCTTTTCGGTTAAACGAGTTCTAGGGTGTTCTAGCTCGGTTTTAGTAAAAATGACATGTAAAAGAAGATTTTAGTTCTGGAAAAATTACAGGGGACTATGTGGATGGCAGGGGACATCCAGGAAAAATTTGGGATTTTTCTAAGATCGTTTGGTATTTACGACATATTTAGTGTTTAAATGGTGTTTAAAAATAGATAAATAAATTTTAAATATAAGAATTAATTCTGGAAATATTTTTATAAAATTCCCCACTGTTAAAAAGTGATTTGTACAAAATTTCAAGATCCGAGAGTAAACGGATAAGTATTTGTGCTAATTATCAAACTTTTAAAGTTAAAACGCGTAAACCGGTGAAGTTCGCTTAAGCGAGCTGACTGGTGTATAAAAACCCTAAAAATGAACGATTTTCATATAAATGATTTAAACAAGTAAAAATAAATCATCCGAAAGTAATTCGGATGATTTGAGTAATTTTAACCTATTTTAACAGTTTCGGTACGCCAAAGACGGAAACGGGTCCCGCGGCCAAACGGGACGTCTAAACCGAGCTATAATTTCACCACTTTAATTAAGTTATCAGTCAACAACTATTTTCGGGTCGTGTGCGACCAAACTCATTTTGAAACATAAAATTGGATAGCCGTGCTGGGCACGCAAAACGGGGAAAACGAATTAATAGAAAATTTGACTGTTGAACTCTAAACGACATCACAATCTGAGTCCGGAGAAGTATTTCGGGTACAGTACTGGGTTAACAGTGTCCCCAGATGTACCAGTTGATACGGTTAAAAGATTATATAAACAATAAGTGTATAATAACGATCTTAGTGATCATATCACAGATTGGACGCGTTAATTGATAATGATTGCTGTTACCTGCTTGCATGTGCTAAGGTGAGTTTCACGAGCCCCTTTTTCTGAATTGTTTTCAAATATTTTCCCGGGGCGGAAAGCATGTTATTATTTAAATGTTTAAGTACGTACTGAACGCATGGATTTGCGTGTATTTATAAATATTTGATTGTACGGGAATCGTACGGAATGGGTACAGTACTGGGTTAACAGTGTCCCCAGGGGTCCCTAGAAGTGTTTCCGGATTAACATTGTCCCCGGAGTGAGTACAGTACTGGGTTAACAGTGTCCCCAGGGGTCCCTAAAAGTGTTTACGGGTTAACATTGTCCCCGGAGTGAGTACAGTACTGGGTTAACAGTATCCCCAGATAATATTATATTATGATATGGATTTATCATGGTTTACTAAAATTGTGAAACTCACCAACTATTCGTAGTTGACCCGTTTTCTCACATGCTTTTCAGGTACAATTAAGATGAAGTGATTGCTTACGTGCTAAGTGCTTGATGTGTGTAAGATTTGCGTGCGGGATGTTAGGAAACATTATAACAGATAGAATTATGTATCGTATTGTATGATGTGTGTATCACCTAAACGGTAATGAAATACGAGATAATGAAATTTTGAAGTATATTAATGCATTCAGTTTTCTTTATAAACAATGTGGTTGATATCAGAGGTGTCTGTCGCATCTCGTTTACGTTTCCGCTGCGGTTGCGGGGTGTTACAGTTTAGAATCGACAAATTGGAATCGCCGGTTGGACTAATATAAGCAGAAGTTGTTGTTTCTTATATAAAGGTAATCATAATCTTTCCTCTCTATATACTTTTGCATTAATTTTGCAAAAGTTTGACCTTTTCTGTTAATAACATTTTTGTTTGGGGGCATATATTGAATTAACTGCATTTGCAATTGAATTTTAAATTAAAACTGAACTACTTTTTTTTATCATTTGCTAATTTTGCTTCGCAATTGAAGCTTCAGATGTAGAAGATGATAAATTGCTATTCTCCACTGGTGAGTCACTTATGCTCCCATAAATTGTTCTATTCTTGCTCCTTTTGTTAGTAAATTATCATACATTAAACTCGCCCACCTATGTTACAAAATCAAATTTAAAATTTGGAGATTAGATGGAAAAGAATAAACAGTAAATGTCAAATTAAGAATTCCCATGGACGGAAATTCCCAAGATAGCGAGTTTGGGTCAAAACCAGTTGTTTTAGATTGTAGTATAAACTTAAAAGGCAAATTCATTAATGATGCATTCTTAATTTTTATGTTATTTTAAACAAGCGGGTCAGGTTGGATGAAGTAACAGGCCATATTAGATTCGGGTCAAAATGGGTAATAATGATTATAATGAGTTCGGGTCAAAACGAGTTGTCTAAAAAACTATTAAATCAGAATAAGTCAAAAGAGCTAACTTTATTTAATGAGTAGGATATGATGGGTCGGTTTGGTGTGTATCAATTACATAATGTAGACCAAGGGTATAGAAGTCGTAACACATGCTATTTACATTAGGGCTTTCTTATCAGGTAAGGCTCATATTTGAAGTTACAAATTTGAGGCACCATATGTGACAAAGATGGTTAGTAATGGGCTTGGCTATGCTGTTGTATCCAATGATTTTGGATTAGGTGATCGTTTCACAAAAAGCATTGAGAATTTAATTACAAGAAAAGACATATTACAATTGAACTATTGATAGTTTCTTTTAAGTTGATCCTTTCAGAGAGTTATTTGTCTTTGGGGATTTTTGAATCGTATTATTATAGTTTCATCTTTCTTTTTTGATTGGTTAAATGCGATAAGATTTGTGGATATACATAAATCTTCAGCGATAATATTTGGCAACATGACTGCAAGTTGGTCGTCCTTTGTAGTAGAGATGACAATTTTGTGCATGTTACTACTTATAATGTGTTGATTAATTTTTCCATGTAATATGTAATTTTAAGTAGCATTGTAATATAAAATGTAATTCTATTAATAATATATGATAATTTATTGTGTATCATATATTGTTTACATTTCTTAAATTGGTCAAAATCAAATGTCTATTTCTTTAGTAAAAATGTTTGGGCTACTATAACCATTATCGCTTCCAAATTACACTAACATTAATATTAAATATATAAAATAGCCACGTTTATTTGGCATAATATATTTATGATGGTTTAAATAGAAATTAGTTTAAAAATTTATAATTTCGTAAAATGAATTTTTACGCATATTGTTGTCACACACTAAATTTAATATATAGGATTAGTTTTTTACAACAAATTAATTATTCAAGGTAAAACGATCTAATTTATGAATATTGTTATATCACGCAACATTAACTAAATATATAGGATTATTTTTCAAAACAAATTAATTATTCAAAGTAAAACGTCTATTTTATGAAAATTTAAAAATATTTAACTGAATGAAACAAAATAAGGAGCCCTTATATATATATATATATATATATATATATATATATATATAGAGAGAGAGAGAGAGAGAGAGAGAGATGTTGTTATGTTCAATAAAATGAATTATTAATTTTGTGTTTATTAAAATGCATTTTTATATGTGAGTTAATGACAAACATAACATTTATTTAGAATAATTTGACACAAGTACAAAATTTACAAATTATTCAAATATATTATCATATATATATACAATTGACACCTTCAAATAAAAAAGATTATGTTTAAGTTTTAGAGAAGACAGTTTCCTGTTGTAGTTTGGTTTTGCAATGATCATCAACAAAAGTCTAGGCCAGTCTCTAGCAAGAATTGGCATACTTAAAAGACCCGTTTTACACATGGTCAACTTTATGTAAATTTATTAAGAGTGAAGAGTAAAGACGAACAAAAAATAATGTTTATTTTAGCTAAGTAAGAGAAAGTTACAGACAAAGCAAAATATATTGTTTACAAGTAAAAATTTGTAGCTTTTGAAGTTTATGTTTTAAAGTTTAAAATTTTGTTTGTAAACATTTTATTATGTAATGTCATTTTTTGTAAGTCCATGTCTTTTAATATTACGTTTTCGTTTGAATATGACTTATAGTTGTAAATTATATTGTTGTCTCAAAATAAATGTTAAAAAAATGTTGTCGTTTGAAATTATATATACGTTTACTTGGACGGTTTTTTATATTTCTGCCCGTGTAATACACGGGTCAATAACCTAGTTAAAAATAATAAAGCTAAATATAGAATTTTTTTAAAAAAAATTAACAGTCATAACATTTATTATTAAAATATGTTATAACAAATCATTAAGATTCACACTTATTATTATGTAATTTAATAGAAATATTTATTATTTTTATTTTTAGTTTTTATTATTTTTAACTTAATCATGCTACTCATTACATTTCAAGAAATATTCCATTTTCACATTAGTTTAAAAAAATAGTTAATCTAGTTAAAAGTCATTTACCATGTTTTCATAAAATCTGAAATCTTTGCTTCTTCTTCTTTTGTTTTTCAATAAGTTGTTTAGATATGTATATATATATCAATTAATTATTTATTCCAACAACTTCTCATAATATTAACTAATAACACGGGATTCGTATTCAAATTTAAGTTCTAAGTATTTCTAATCTAATACTTTCAACTAATATAAATAAAAATAACTACCTTCACTTTATTCAACTTTAGATCTTTTAATATTCTGCTAACTCACTGATATTT
>NW_027496349.1:0-112841 GCF_021521415.1 Bidens hawaiensis
TCTAGTTAATCAGGCAATAATACATGTCACACCCTCAATTTTCGACTAACGGGGTTTTACCATGAGGCGAGTGACATACCAGGATCTATCCATGTGCCATAATGAACAACCAATTTATAATGGAAAATATTTTATTATTGGTCATCATAATTGAGGTAAGTACATTTACAATAAAGTTTTTACATTTGCGGAAGCGTATAATTTATTAAAAAAAACACTTAAAAACCCAGAGTGCGTGTCAAGGCGCCCAGACATAACATTTCATTAAAGACTCCCAGCATGATTCGATTCTTAGTGGGATCCATGCATCCTAGACTCATATCAACTTCGCACGTGCACCTTAAACACCTGAGAAAGACATGCTAAAACGGGTCAACACAACGGTCGGTGAGTTCACAGGTTTGAGTTTAAAAACAAGTTTGTTAAACCAACCATTTAGTAAGCGTTGTAAGCAATAAAGCATGGATAATGTATGCATTAGTAATACCGCTAGTTACTTACGCTAGCAATCATGTTACATTAGTGTGAGTTCCATTGTGACCGAGGCTGACTTGTTCGTTTGTTTGCCACCCATGGAGTCTAATATAAGACTAGTGCATATGCGTTCCTAGTTGAAACGCCCGACGACTCCCTCAACCGAGAGCCCCGAGGGGGTTCGTCAAACCCAGTAGTACTATCTTTCATTATCGAACCAATGTACAATTGTTAACGGTCTAATGTGCATGGGGGACTTCAGTTTAAGTGCACTATATACCCATGAGGTATTAAAAAGTCTACAATTATCCAAAAAGTTTGTATGTTGCATGCTTCCCCTCCCCCCCCCCCCCCCCCCAAAAAAAAAAAAAAAAAAGGAGTAAGTAAAAAGTGAGGTAGTGAAACTCACCTCGAATGCGGTTCAAATTGAAAGTCAACTGCTTAAGTCAAAGTTGTTCTAGTGCCTAAATCATACAAGCACTATAAGTATTCGTTAAGCGATTCATAGAACCCTTAGTATCCAAACAATTCTCTTGTTTATTTGAAGTTTGACCAGAGTTTGACTTTTTGTTAGATTTGACCAAAGTTTGACTTTTGTTGACTTTGACCAAAGTTTGACTTTTGATGAAAAGATCCAAGTTGTTGACCGTTGACTAAAAAGTCCAAGTCTCGATAACCGAAGACTAAAAATTGAGTTTTATTGACCGTTGACCAAAATGTTGACATTTGACCAAAATGTTGACCGTCGACCCGTTGATGAATTTTGACCAATATTCTAGACTTAGAATGATTACATGATGTTCTTAGTCACAATTTAATCAAAAATCAAGTAATGTGCACTTAGTCACTTTTCATAGAATCCTATGACTAAGTCCAACTTCTATCAGTTTCAACACTTCACAAGTAAGACTAACCACTTAGTCTAAGTTGACCCATAAAGTCAACATTCAATTTACCACACTCAATCTATTACAAATTACAATTATTTTCACTAACCATTATGTTGATCATCCTTAACAAGTTTTCAATCATCAAAACTGATTTTTTTCAACCAACCAAAACTTGTAATTAAATTACCAAATAATTCACACATATTCTTTCAAGTATTAGGTATAACATATATTTTTCTTATAATTTTCCAATTCACACAAATATACAAAATATTCACACTCTACAACAACCTAATTTCAGTCTCTATTTAACACAGCAGTACACAAATATTTCCCAAAACTTCTATATTTGTCCAATTGATGCAAGACCAATTGGGTTAGATTCCCACTTCAATTTATAACATTCCAGAATTGGAATCACACCCATATCTATTTTTAATATCAAGTTATACAATTTATAACACAGCTCAGAAAATTTCCCTTCAATCAGGATTGCAACCATAATTTGTAAATAAATAAAAACAAGTCAAACAAAATCTAAAAATTATGATTCTTGACTTTTTGAAAACTATATTCAATGTAATTAATCATAGTATCAAAATAAATCAGAAACACCAACGTATCATCAAGTTATTCAATCTACAATCTAAAACACAGAATCTGTCAACAAGCAGATTCAAACTAAAAGTCACAAAAAATCATGATTCTTATATCCTTATGATCTTTAATCATCAAGGAACATTTTTATACAATCAAATCTCATGTCTTTCATTATTTATGATTCATAAAATAACATTTGGTTACAAAAAGGTTTCCATCTTTTCTTTTATAACAAAACACAAAATTCTTTTAACAATCAACCTTGATTATTCTTAGTTCATTTTCACAAATTCGATTATTTGGATACTAGGTTTTCATAACCCAAAATCAAAATATGAATAAGAATATGTACTAAACCATATACCTATTGCTTGGTCCAAGAACTCTACACCCTTGCTTCTAAGAATCACCAAGTTGTTTATGATATTTGAGAGAATTTTTAGAAAATACAAAGTGTGTGGGTGGGTGTGAAATGGACGACCAAAGGAAGAGAAAAAGAAAAATATAACATTCATTATTATTTACTCATCATTTACACCTTCATTTACACCCTTATTAAGTCATCATCAATTTGATTAAACTTTAAATAACTTTATTTTATTTAATTTGTGAAATGTTACATTTTATTATAAACATTTCCTAGTAATCATATGTTATGCACTTCTCTTTTGTTACTTATCATGTAATATATTATATGCTATGTTATTTAATTGTTCAATCTCTTACAACATATGGGTATGCAACAACTAATCATGTAACATCTTAAGCATGTAACACCATTACATCTATCACATATAATACATGTAACATATCATGTGTGACAAATTTATTATAACATATAGCATGTGTGACAAGTTTATTATTCTGGTTATCAATAACTAGTCACCCTCACTTAGGTCACCAACGACACGACTAACTCAATGTATGCATACATGACACTACATGTATAAGAGTTCCTTAACTTAGTTAACAGAACTAAGTGGGTTTACTGACACAGTCAATAGGATCTAACTGAGTTTAGTTAACGGAGTTAACTTGAAAATGCCGGTGTCACATCATCCCCTTTTTGAAAGAATTTTTGTCCCAAAAATTGATATGCTACTAAGTACACCAGTCGACTTTCGTCTATATGTTTGGTCTTAGTAAATTCAGTAGACTTCATGTCTATATGTTTGTGCCACTAATATTTGGGCAGTGTTACTCGTATTTAAGCAAAATTTTCCATTTGTCACAATACAATACATACACTTACCTTCATATATGCATCCGAAGATACATATTAAATACTTTACTTACTACCTTTCTTTCATACATACATACATACATACATGCATGCATACATACACACATACATTCATACTTTTATACTTCCATACTACATACATTCTATCTTTTCTATCTTAGATATTATTAGGTACTGATCCCTCTCCTTTTATCTCAGATATTATTAGGGTCTGATCCCTCTCCTCTTCTATCTTAGGTATTATTAGGGTTGGATCCCTCTCCTTTTCTATCTCATATATTATTAGGATCTGATCCCTTTCTTTCTCTGTCTCAGATATTATTAGGGTCTGATCCCTTTCCTTCTCTATCTTAGATATTATTAGGGCCTCATCCATTTTCTTCTCTATCTCAGGTATTATTAGGGTATGATCTCTTTCCTTCTCTTCAGCCATTCATACGTTTCTTTACATGCCCATTTCATTAAATACTTCTATACGTTCTTCTTATATCATTCATACACATCCACATATCATACACTTCATACACATTCACATATCATACACTTCATACATACATCATTCATACACAATCACATATCATACACTTACCACTTAAGGGTAAGTGTATTCACTATTCACATTGAGTATGCACACAGCCCCGAAAACATAACAAGAAAATGGGGCTAGAAACTCACCTGAATCTCGTTATGCTCGGAGTTAACAGTAATCCCCTTCTTTAATTGAGCACGGCTAACTGTTAAGCATATATATTTGTTAAGTAACCTCGTAACTAATTTAGTTGGTACTTTTAGCTAATTAATGTATTTATGGACATTTGCTAATCGGTTCTAAACTGGTGGACTAGCTATATTTAACTTAGCAAACCCATGGGCATAGCTAAGTCTGGCCTAGCAGTAATCTGGTTCATACTGGGCCGAACCAGGTTGAATCAAATGGAATGGTTCAGTTTTGATTCGAATGGCCTTTCATTCGAATCAAGCCTTTTATTCAAATGAGCCTTCTGTTCAATTTAAACATTCTATTCGAATGGGTTCTCCATTCGAATCGAACCCCTATTCGAATGGGTTCTCCATTCGAATCGAACCTCTATTTGAATGGGTTCTCCATTCGAATCGACCCTTTATTCAAACCAATATCTGCTTGCTTCGGTATTTTATTCGCATGGACCCTTTTTTCCTTTTTTTCTTCCCTTTTCTAATCGAATGCTCTCCAATCGAATACTTGCTTCTCATTCGAATATACCCATTGTTGGGGTAGTAACACTCTTATTATCATTATCATTTCATGCATTAACACCCATTCTCATATTTTAGCGTTATATCACCCCTTAAACGTTTTTCTTTCCATCCTAGACCAAGATCTAGCTTACTTATCAATAAAGTTTAAACCTTTATTGATTTCGAACTTGTTTAAGCTAGATCTAGGGTTATCATATGAATCGTACATACTTACGCGTTCATCAAGTCCACTTTTAACATCAAGTTTACATTTTTTTCACCTAATAAGGTCCGATTTACTATGCTACTAAGTTTCATGCAAAACCGACTTCGTTTACCGGTTCTTTTCACAAACCGAACACTACTCGTTTTACCTTAAACGAACCAACTAACCCGTTTACTATCAAGTTCATTACTTTATCAATAACTATGACTCGATCTATCATCCTACCAAGTTTCATGCAAACCCGTGCACGAAAACTATGTTTGTTTAACAAAAACGTACCTTTGAGGTTTATGTCTGAAATCACTCGAAAAGACCAAAACCATATCAAACAAACTTGGAATAGAGTGACTCAAGCGGCACGCCCCGATATACAAACCCATCTGCTCGATGTCGCCTGAAAACGCTACTACAGTGGCCGGAAATACCAAAACAGTTTCCGGAATCTTCTATTTTAGCTGTTACGGTTTTGCTGTAAAACACCGGACTTCATGACCTCTTATCGAAGATCTAATCGGTGAAAATCTTCATTTATATTCCATGAACACTCAGTTAAAATTTAAGACCGATCCGACGGTTAGATCTCCAGGAATCTTCGTTTCTTTGTTGGCTATTTTCTAAAAAACGAAAATTGGAGAAGTGTGTGTTTTTGTTGGTGTAGGCTATGGTGTAAAGATGGATGAAAATAGAAAGGATTAGGGTTTAAGGGGTATTTATACTCCCTTAAGCCCCATGGACCTTAGGCACATCATTCCTTTTTGTTCCATAATTAATTCCATCTAATTAGCCTAATTATCCTTCCATCTTTATAATTTCATAATATATCTATTAACTCAAGTAAATTCCACCATAAAAAAATAATATATTAAATATTATTCTTAGAAATTTCGAGATGTTACATTGGTTGACATTTGGCTGGCTTGAATTTGTTGAATGTTTTGGGCTTGAATTGCTTGAATGGGTTGTGCTTGGATTGGCTGAATTTGATTCATTTTGAGCTTGGTTAAATTGGGCTTGGGTGACTTGGGTTGGATAGACTTGGGCTTGGTAAGATTGATATTGAGTGGCTTGGGTTGGGTAGGATTGAATTTAGTTCATGTGTGCAAATCTTGGGCATGCATTGAGAAAATGGCTAGGATTTCCACAATTGTAACAATCTCTAATAGTTGAGAGTGCTTGAGTAAATGGTTGAGCAAAAGGTAAAGTTTGGGGTTGGGTAAGAGGTGAGGTAAATGGTTGAATCATGAGTTGGTTGCATTCACGACATGTGGTAAATAGGTGACCACAACGACTACAATGGATGCATTGGCGACACTTACGGTTAGGCGAATGGTGAAATTTGCACGTATCACATAAACGGTGGGGTTCTGTGTAGGGCTTCTTGGTGGGTCGGGCTTGCAATTGGGCCAAGACATAGTTTTGGGAATCAGAATTTCTATTATTGTTACGGTAATGGGAAGAGTTGGTATCGTTGTGCATGGTGGAGTCAGGCTTAAAGGCTTCAAGTTTTGATTCTTTAGTGGGCTCGGGTGCATGCTTATCATTGGGCTTCTTGAAATTCTTCCACGACAAGGTCCCGACCTTAACGTGGTTTTCGGTGAGTGTACATGCTAAACTGACGGCATCATGAAGGATAGCAGTTATCCATTGAAGGATAACTGATTCGAATAGCCTTGTCCACATCAGTTATCCATTGAAGGGTTGCTACTGCATCACCCACACCAATAAACTTTGGTGGATCACAACCGTTGAACGACTTGTAGTTACAGCCACCATGATCCTTCTCTTACCTACCAACTCTCACATACCTGACTTCGCTCGAGCCACTTTTCTCATCATCTTTCTTATTACTCTATCCAGTCTTCTTAGTGGTTCTGTTATGACTTCCAGCAGACTTGTCCGATTGCAGATTCTTCACTGCAACAGCTACAACTTTAGCAATGGCAGCTTGAATAGAAGGATCAAGTTGATACCCTTCATTGTTACTCGTGTCTCTTGCTGACACATCATCTTCCTCCCTTGTGTTAGTCACCAATTCAGTAGAGGGTAACAGGTTAACACGTGGCCTATCACGGCGTCCCGTGCGACCTCCTTGTCCAATAACCTTTCTTGTGCTAGTCATTCGAATTCTATAAGAAAACACAAATGTCGTCACTAAGAACTAGTTAGTACAAGGATAGTAAGGCAAGCAGTTAATGACAGTGACTAGCTGTGATTAACTAATCACGTTACTTTTCGTATCCTAAACACTCCTCTTTGTGATTCTACTTGTGCTAGATTCTACTTTAAACAATTAGACAATAAGTCAAACAATTCATATCATCGTGTATATTCATCTACTCCTATTTCTAGCAATTAAGCTAATTGTCTTACACATTCTTGTCTGTTACATGAAATTAATCATGCATCTTACAGTTCACGATATTGCTTGATTGACACACGGCTATTCACAATGCATCCATTCTTTGGTCTCATTCTCTGTCTGTGTCTAAGCATTAAGGATGCTTAAATCTCTCAAACTCATGTTCTGATACCAACTTGTAAGGCCTCAAACCCGGGAACCTTACTATTAGTTGGATTACACTTTAACACAACTTAACTATCAAAGTTTACAAAAACTTTCGAGGAATATAATTACATTTACATAATACTTTCTTTCTAAAACAATCTTTGGATGCCAACACCTTGTGGATAGCCTTGCAGACACTCCAAGCTCCTTTAGTTTCTTTGATCTACTACATGCGCGCATAATAAAATCAGCTACGCTGAGTGTGTTCTAGTTTTAACAAGCAACAAGTCATACTTACACATTCATACTCATATGTATCCGAAGATACACGTAACATTTTTAACTTGTTCCGCATTTGCATATTTATCCAAACATTATTAACATTCAAACCATGCATATATTAACACATTCACGATCAACACTTACTTCAACCGACCAAGAGTACGTTCATAGTCCGCCGTCTATACCTATACTCAAGGTCGTGAACACGTACAAGGTCCGCAGTCCTTACCTATATGCTCACCATTCATGGTACGTACAAGATCCGCGGTCATTCCATATACCATCATACATTAACAGAGCGTACAAGGTTCGCCGCCCTTCCCTATATTGTCACCTATATCATAGCAATGTACGAGGTCCACAGTCCTTCCCTATGCTACCATATTACATTTACAGCACGTATAAGGTCCGCAGTCCTTTCCTATGCTAACATCTATATCGACAACACGTATAAGGTCCACAGTCATTATCTACGTTGATGTCTATAATCTATATCACGTATAAGGTCTACGGTCCTTAACTACACTATCACATGCCACACCTATGTCCAACAGAAGTTAGAGGGATTTGCCATCTAACTTATTGTGTCAGGCGTAGAGTCAGCATACCATACATACACCTGCTTACACGTACCACATCTAAATAAGTATATATAATGTACCAACATAAGTAATTTAATAGGTGTACACATTCAACATTCTACATGCCAAATATATTATTAGTCAATCAATATATAATATCAAACTACCACATTGAGTATGCACACAACCCCGAAAACATAAACAGAGAAAGAGGCTAGAATTCACCTGGGTCCGGTTACATTAGGAGCTAACGGTAATCCTTTCCTTAGTTGTGCACGATAATTATTTAACATACACACACACACATACACACACATTTATATATATGTATATATATATACATATATGTTAATTAATTGTGCAACTAGCTAACAAAACTAAGTTTATAACTTAGTTAATTAAACCTAATTGATAAGGTTGGCTCATTTTGTTTAGTTTAACGAATCTAACGGGGTTACTTTGGTTAACGGCGATCTTTATTAAACTCCTACTATTCTTTAGTGTTCTTATTCTTTAATCAGTCTATCTATTTATTTATTTCCTTTATTATATTTATCCCTTTCTTTGATATGTATATATATACATATATATCTTTTATTCACCGACTAACTTGTCATCTAAAAAGTTAACAGATCTTAACGGAGTTGATGAGGTCGGTTAGCATGATAATTTAGTGGGATTAGCTTTGGGTTAGTTATGGAATAGGCCTGGTCAGCTCATGGGCTTGGTTAGATCAAGCCCAACAGATCATAATGGTATATGGGACAATAGAATCGAATATCAGGCGCAATTGAATCAAATATCAGGCCTAATAGAATCAAATACCATATCCAATTGAAGCGAATCGAACCCAGCTCCCTATTTCCTACACGTAAATAATTGTGCGAACTAGGACTCGAACCCATGCAATCCAACGTCTTAACCACTCAGCTACTTGAAACATACGTTTATGTATCTGTTTAATTATATTAAATATGCTTATTGCGGCTTCCGTCACATTACCCTAATATTGTACTTTTTACTTTATTATTATTATGAGCTACATGTTGCTGCTTTATTTTATTATTATTATTATTATTATTATTATTATTATCATCATCATCAGTTACTGTAGCGCCAACCTTATTATTATTACCCCTTTCGTCCTATTAAAGGGTTCATATTTCCTTTTTTGTTTATCCAATTACAAATTTCTACAACTATTATTAATAAATATTATTCATGGATCCAATTTTCAAGGGCATTATTGCTATTTGGTAAGCAATAAAAGTAATCATTCAATCTACCTTGAACTTTGTATTTTTCAAACCATAACACTTTTAATGGGACAGATGGAATATTGTATTACCATTCAATTATTACACCCAACCAAGATCTAGCTCGTTTTGGGTAAAGTTAGAACCTTTATCGATTTCAAAACCCGGTTTAGCTAGATCTTGAATTTCCTATGCAATCCGAACTTAAATGAACGAGCTTTTCTTTATGAAACATACCTTAGACGAACCGGTTTGAGTTAGTTTCACCAACACAGTCGAATATCAGTGTATTTCTTGCTTGATGAGATGCTCGAATCACCAACAAACTTCGGTTCTTCCTCGGATTTGGATCCGAAATGGAAGAGAGTATTTGTGTGTGTTTTAAGTGTGTTTTGGTAAAATGGAAAGTGACTTGGGTTTTAAGGTACATATATACCGTCAAACTCATGGATATTGGGCCCATTAGCACACTAAGTCCTTATTTATCTTAAGTTCACTCTCACTTAAGTCTACCATCCATTATATTCTTTAATTATTTAATTGATGACGGTCAAATAATGCGTAACTAAATAATACAATTTTCTTAATTTATTATTTTCAAAAGGTTGGATGTTACAAAGCAACAAGGGAATTACATATGATTTTTGGGATATATAGAATTATAAAGATTTCATAACAAGACCATAGAAGAATTACTATGTTAGAAACCTGTAAGGTAAAGAACACACAGAAGTTACTGAATTGAGAATGAAATAAATAAGCTAACTTACTTTCGAATTGTTTAAACTTAAGCTAAAACTGTGTTCAATTTTAATTATGTCTAATATACTTATATAAAATATCTTAAAACTTTAATATATAAAATTCTTGTGGTCATGCCCAATTTTATACGATTGGTTTTTGGTATAAATCATAAATTAAATCGTTCGCTATGGTTTGAAAATATTGTAACAGACCGACCAAAAATTAGATGAAAAAACCGAGCATGAAATAAACGATAACTGATTTGGACTGTTTCTTGGTTTAAAATTGAACCATGAACACTTCTACATTCTCCTCTTTTTTCTTTCACAAATTCATTCTTGTAAGATTCTTCTACAAAAATTTCATTACACCTCCTCTACTCCATCTTATCACTCCTCTTTTCCACCTCACCTTCTCTTTTTTCTAAAAACATCCAAAAAAAACTCCTATAGAAGATGGCCTTGGGTGTATTAGGCGTATGTACTTACGTGGAAGTGAAATATCACCATCTTTATTATGTATTCTCATGGCATGAAAGGTTAAATATAATTTGAAAATGAAAAATTTTCAAAATACACATTTTAGTAAAGGACTTTCGAGTTTTACCCACACTTTGCAAGACATTCTCAAAATACACATCATAAAAAACTTGAAACGACTAGATTCTTAGAGTCAGTGAGTATTTTACAAAACTGGCCGAGACGACTATTTTAGGCTAAGAAAATTTTCGGAACAAATATTTTGTAACACTAAACTGGTCGAGACGACTATTTTAGATAAAAATAAAATACGATCTGGGCGAGTTTTTTTTATAAAGTTCTTAGAACTTTTCTAAACATGCTAAAGCCTGCGAAGAGAACCAACATGTTTTCGTCCCTTTGGCTTTTGATACCTTTGGCTCCTTGGCACCGGAAGCTATCTGTTTCCTAACCAGGGTCCAACGGGTTGTGCATAGCAATGTGTCGACTCCAAAGGGGCAGGGATATGTCTTTAGCAGGTTAGGGTTTGCAATTCAGAAAGGGGTTGCGGCGCAGCTTGTTGCTCGTCTATCTGCTATGTTGATGTAATGTCTATGTTTCTATTTATTAATAGAATTGGAATAATATAAAAAAAATAGAATAACAGTTGATAAAAAAAATTAGTTTATTTTACTTTACTCATAATTAGATTTTTTTAACAACTTTTACAATATAAAGTTTTAAAAAATTCTGAACAGACTGTTGAGACGTGTTTTTTTATCTACGTGCTGACATAAATTTTATACAAAACCAAGCGGGTCAAAATAAACTTTGAAATAAATTTGACATACTCGGTTTTGAATAAAATTATGTGTGCACGTAGATAAAAACACACATGTATTCTGAATTTTGTAAAAGTTTATATTTTAAATGTTATAAAGGAAAAACTAACTATGAATAAAATAAAATATAATAATATAATATTAAAAATTTTTCAAAAGAATTTCATAAAAAAATCGCTCATGCTATATTTTACCTACGTGTTGACTGAAAATCTAATCATTTTGAATTGTTATGGTGTCTAATTTGAGAATATCTTGCAAAGTATAGGTAAAACTCGAAATCCCTTTTATAAAAATGTGTATTATGAGATTTCCGCGCCCCCCCCCCCCCCTTTAAAATCCTACTTTGTTCACCGGGTATTGCCACTGTCTTTTCTTTTAAAGAAATTGGTGGTTTATATTTATATAGGGGAATGATATTTTAAAAATTTAATGAGTTGTAAGAACTTTAATAACTTAATATAGAACACAAATTTAATTAAATGATTATAGAATATGTGGTTGAGATTAAATTTGATTAAAAAATGAATCAGGAGAATGAATAAAGATTTTTGATAATTACACAAGTTTAAAAGTTAGTTATACATGTTTAAAAAGTTGATTCGGTGTGTAAAAAAGACCGTAATTTTTTTACGTTATTTACACTTACATATTACATGTGTAAAAAAATTCAAAAAAAAAAGTTGTTACGTTGTGTTCTTTCGAATTCTTAAAACTAAAAGTGGTTCTCAAAAGAAAATCAATCATATATATATATATAATGCCCATCCCTTATCACCTCTCTTATCGTCCGTCGGGGGGGGGGGGGGGTGTTCTCTCCCAATACCCTTGGACTTATGTTGTAAACACACTTATTATAATTTGTTTCCAAACCATGAGTGTCGTTAACATTCGATAATGAAAAACGATTTTTACATACATCCCTTTGTTAAGCTTCCTTATTGCATACTTACCTAGCACTTAAATATTAATTACATATTTCCCATTTTGTTTTGAAATTACCTATTTTCCTTCTTTCTATTTAAAATGTTTCGCCATGCCCATCAAAACTCATGGAAACGCAGAGATTGATTTAAATTAATCATCAATTTGAAGTTTCAATCGATCAATTTTGAGGTTTGAGTGATGGGTTTTAACCTGACGTTTAAGTCTTTTTTTCTCGAACATTTAAACTTTTAACCTTAAACGTTTAAAGGTTTAACATTTGAATGTTTAAGAGTATGCATTTGGCTTGAACTTTTAAACTTTTTGTTCTGGACTTTTTGGTTAGTTTAGAAGTTTTGAACTTTTTTGTTGATTTAGAAGTTCTGAACTTCTAAACTTTAGAAGTTCTGAACTTCTAAACTATTTGGTATGGGCTTTTTTGTTCAAAATGTTTAAACATGAACCTTAATCAGAGCTCAATTAAATGTATTATTCTACTATTTCATAGTCGACTCATGATTCTAAAGCCTCTTACACATCAATTTCATTGATTAAATCATCATTTTTTATCAATTTGAAGATCATTGATGTTCAACGACGTTTTATTTCAATTTTGGTTTTTGAATTTTGAGATTTCATATTTTAAGTTGTGATTAGAGTTTAAAAATTGGATGAGATAGAGCGACGAGTTCCGAATTTGGATCAGAGTCGATTTGTAATCGATGAATTTGATCGCAAACTACTGTTGGGTATTTACTTAACTGCCACCACATGTTTTTAATCTAACACTCTATAAGGTCGCGTACTTAATGTACGATAAACCATTATTGTATGTTAACACACCCATATATATATATATATATATATATATATATATATATATATATATAATAAATGATCTTAGGAAGAGGTTATATGTAAATGCTCCAAAAAAATATTCTACCATTTCTACCTAATAGATGTCACTTTTTTTTATTTACATCGAAATAGAACTCTAGAAAGCAAGCGGGTAACAAGCACGTCGCTAGCTTTTTATGGATTGCAAAAACAAGTCTTTTATAACTACATTGATTGAAGACAGAATCGTAAAACAAGTCCTTTATGTTTGAACGTTTTTTAATGGTAGTCATTTAGCAAACTTAATGACAAAAACATATTTTATGTTTGAAATTCCTATCACGTTACGTCCTTTGGCACTAACCCCGTTAATTTTTCTCGTTAAATCTGGTAATTTGCATTAAGGATGAGGATAATTTTATAAACATATTTATTAATAATTGAATAAAACAATTAAAATATTTAAAAATAAATACTCTCTCTCTCTCACAATTTCTTTCTTTATTGCAGTTCACCCACCACCACTCCGGCAACCACCACAATTTCCGCCACCATCCCATTCTAATGGCAACACAAAACCTTGTTTCATATCTGGATTTTAAATCGGGTCTACATCTTGTTGGAAAAGGAGTAAACACATGTTAGTTATTAATGCATGCCTCCTCATGTTAACTCACTCTACATGAAACACTTTTAAAGAAGTATGGCCCACTATGAACACACTACACTCCAGGCTTAGGCCATCCGTAGTCATGGCGGTATGGTGGCGTTTTGGATGAAAACGCCAGGGGTACACTCCCCCTCCCCAATGTTTTCGTAAAGCGTTTTCTACAAAACGCTTAAATGACACGCATTTTGATTAATTTTGATAAAATTGTGTGTGCGAAGGGGAGAGAGAGGGGACTATATGTAGTTATTGTATGAGAGTTATGGCATTTTGGCTACTACGCCACTTTTTGCAAAACTCTTCGTTGATGACGTGGATGACACATGACGCAAAATGCCAAGGATGAGGCGTTTTCACGACATAATGTCTTACAAGAGGATAAACAAATATTATCCATAGTATTTTCAAATTTTGATAAATAATTTATAATAGTATGATACATGATACTAATATACTTATGTAACAAACTGGACAAGATAGTTCAAATTCGAGTGTAAATAAATAGATTTAAGCAAACTATTAAAAATTGAAATTGATATAATTCAACTTATTAGTATTATACTCTCTCTACAACCCATATGATGCATCTAACTAACTCAGAGTTAGTGATTTATACTAATTACTATATACAAAACTTTTTCATTGTACATACAAAAATCATGTGTTAGAAATAGTTGTATTAATTATGACTCATGTTATAACCCGATTTAGAACTTTTCTAAGTTTGATGAGACCCATGATCCGTTTATTATTTTACTATCAAATTATTTTTTAATTATATATAATATTTATTTTTTTTGAAAAAAACCGGATATAAATTTTTAGTATATCCTTATTGATTTTTATATAAAAAAATTGAGGAGATTAATTTTTAATTTAAAGATATGTTATAACTCGTTTAAGGGCTATCTAGGTTTGGTGAGACACATACACGTGAATTCGGGTCAAATGCATGAGAGATCTCCATTTACAAAAAAAAAAAAAAACAATCCGGTAGCTTGAGAGAGGTGTTGATCAGTTCTTCATGTAAGTAATATAAAACATGATAAATACTAAACCTATGAACATGTTACAGCATGAAGAGTAGTACCGCAGCAGGGTATGATGAAGTCGACATGCTTGTCATCTTGATCGAGTTTCCCTTTAGGATGTATAGTTAAGGATGGTTAGGGTTTTTGAGAGGAACCCGGTTTTGAAGAGAGAGGAGACACATGATTTTCTTATGTATGTGAGATTAGGTTATGATGTTAATTTATTCTCTCTATATATACACCCAAGGGGAAACCCTTTATTAGCTATTAAGAGTAATATGGCACATCAAAAATTACCATGCTAATATATAATAAGGTATAATTAATTATTTTGATCTATTATTATATGAATGATAATGATGGCCATATAAATAAATATATAAAATATATCTATTCTTACATTCTCCCACTTGGCCGAGTAATCATTTATTATGAGTATTAGATAAGCCTAATCAAGAGTTAACACTCATTTTAGTTTTAAACTGAAACTGGAGTAGAGAATTACAGTCATTGAATTGAACATCAGCTCAAGACCCCCATTAATCATACTACAGTCCTTAATTAAAACCTAAGTAGTTATAATCAAAATTTTCAAGTAAGCCCTTTAGAACGTTTGATTTGTTTATTTAATTCGTCTATATGTCATTATGCATGCAGAACATATTAAGAGACGTATAAAATCAAAACTGATAAGAAAAATTAATAGTTAATCATTCATAGTACGATATGCAGTTGTACGTGATCATTAATAAACCCCTCATGATTTTAAGCGCTTTCATAATACTTATGGGTAATAGACCTTTAGTTATAGGATCCTTAAGCATATCATGAATGTATCGATATGAAATTTAGATTCCTCAATTCATTCATAAACAAATAATTAATTTCATACTCAAAAATTTAATGCAGCACCTCTCAGTCTGTTACTGTTTGAGAAAACATGGTAGCTGACTTTATCACAATTAGTCTTCAATATATAATTTATCTGGAGTTTAATATAACTTATGAGTCCATTAATAAATATTCAACAACATTTATTGACAACAACGTTGTAATTAATCAACATATTATGTCGTTATGACTTAGGTTGTTGTTATCAGTTCATTATGACTCCTCCATTAGATAGATTTATCTACTGACATAATAAATATCCCGAAAATTACATTTTCTTATCACTGAATATGACAAAGTTTAGAGTAATCTACCGGTTTGAATTCTCACTTCTTCTTTTAAATTATAGTCTTTCGTTTCTTTTAAAGATATTTTAATACTCTTTTAGATGTTTCACATTAATCTAGGCATATCTAGTGTGTTACAATTTTGAGTAATATCTGAACGAGTATAGACTTGAACCTACATAAGGCTTCTACTTAATGAAGCATAAGGTAATAATCTCAATGATCCTATTATCCTCTAAATAGAGCAATATTGTTTGTTACATGTGTAAGGACTCATTTAAGATAAAACCTATAGAACAAAACTAATGTCCCTTTAGGTCTATCTCAGAATGTTATGATATCTATTATGTAAGGAATATTTTTGAGATATTTCATATCAAAGTGTGTGAACAATGCTTTGACTTATGTAACATACACTTGTCAGAAGAATGTCATCTATATAAGGACAAGTTTGTTTTTAGTTGCTCCCACTCCTCTTGAGGTAGGTAAATTAATTCACTTGGTTTTTGATGAAAATAATTGTATAAATATTTCATCAAATTTTGATGTTTGCATTAACCCATATATGGATTTTATTGACTTATAGATTAAATGTTCATTAACCTTCAGTTTATAACATTTAGGTTGTTTTATGAGCATGTAGATATGTAAGTCAGTTATTAGGGAAAGTTGTTTTAATGTTCTTCTCACATAGCTCTTTAACTATTATAAGCTACTTGAACAATGATGATCATCAAATAAATGTTTTATAATATAGGTTATAAGATTCTTTGATGATTTACTCCCTTTTGAATCTAACCTTTAATAATCAATTATGCTTCTTAGTGTCTTAACGTTTGTGTTAGTATTTAGTTTAGTTATGAACACCTTTAGGTGATTTAACAAAATCTCAAAACGTTAGCGACTTATGGAGTCAATTATGATTGATGATAATGGTTTAATTATAAGGGGTATGATCATTAAACTTTCCAACATCCATTTCAACTTTAGTTAGGGAGCTTACATAATCATCAAAGTTAGTAGGTTTTAAAACCTAGATGACCTCCTGAGTTGATTATTGGGTTTATTTAAAGTTTCAGTTTTATGAATTAGCTCTTGGTTAGGTTTCTATAATTTACAGGATTCTAAGTGTGTAAGAGTTGGTACAGTATGGTGTACAATACGTGTAATTGGAGTTAAATTTGGAGTAAAATTTAATGACTCTTTTCCCCCTGCCTCTTGTACTTTTGCCAAGTCATTATAAGGACTTTTACTACTCCCACTGACCTTAGAAACCTTTAGAAAATTAGCATGCTTAGGGTCAATATTTATAGACCAATCAATTCTAACAGAGAAACAAGTTAATAATATAAGTTGTTAGAGTTTCTGTTGTTGAGGATTAGTTTAGTAAGAAATCCGAATTTGCCCAGTTTAAGCAACAATGAAACTTTTGTAAGAGATTGTAAATTCTAAAGAGATAAGTTTTGATAGAATAGTGTTGTGATGGAGCAATGTCTTGTATAAGAGGTGTAATTGAGATAATGTAAAGTTTTCACTCCCCCACCTCTTGCAAATCTTGTAAGTTATGATTGAGACACTTAAGGCTCCCACTGATCTTTAATATCTCTAGGAAAAATACAAAAGAAGTTTCAATGATGTACGTGAGATGGGAATCTGTTATATATATGTTAGACTTGATTTGATTTCTTTAACGTCCAGATGTTATAGTAAACTTAGGGACATATTTAGAAGAAATCGTATTAAGTATATATGAATGGTTCTTGTTAAGACCGTGGATCATAGAAGACAGATTGGGTACAAGTAAATAGTCTTTTAAATGATAAAGAATTATGTCTGAATATTTCATATGAATAAGTTTCACGAATGTAAATGAAATATAATTCTGGTGGACCCATACTTATTCCTTAAGCCAAACAATGTTTAAGGCATCTAACACATGATTTAAAATCACTGAGAATGAGATTATATGAAAATTCACCCTCATTAACCATGTCATGATTTCTCACGAAATTTGGTTTTAATGGATGAATTTTATATGTCTCATTTGTCTTTTGCTACATTTTTATTTGCATGATAACAAAAGTTGTGAAAGTATATAATATCATCTAGTTCCATTTTATAAATGTTTCAATGCAGATATTGATAACAAATAATATGAGAGTTTAAGGTAATAGTGATTTTATGTTGGCTATGCAAACCTTATAACTTTCATAATATAGCTTAAGTATTGATACTAAATTTTGATTAATCTCCAGAATATTTAAGGTATCATAAAGCGTAATTTGAAGACAGTTTATCATGGTTCTAATAAACTTAACATATAAATTTGTCACTAACCCTCATGTTAGTTATTTGTTGATTTCTGGGTAAACATATAGAACTAGGCTCAACCAATCATGTGTTAATGAGAATATTAGGTTAGCCGGCTTAAATATCATTAATATATAACTCAATTTTAGCCAGTTGTTCTTTTGAATTATGGATAATCTTGTAATGCCTATGCCTAATCTAATGGCATATTTTTGCAATGAGAATTCCCCTTAGAGAACTTAAAGCTGAAAGTAATACTTGTATTTTGTCTTTGAACCTTAGAATTATCCTCTTTTAGGTTTTAGTGGTAGTGAGTTGAATAACATCTTATTTCTAGCACCAGACATTTCTTTTCGTGTACATATGTTGCTGATCAACACACTCATTTTCCTTTGGTACTTTTGAGTGTTATAGTTGATTCGTAAGGCACCAAATTGTACTGTTGAAAATTTTAGTATGTAATGTACTAAAAAAATGTATTTATTTCCATGTGTAAGCCCTTAATTTTATGGGTCATGGTATTTTACATTATGATGTATTTTAACCATATAGTTAGAATTTTTCAAGAAAGAATGCATGCATCTTATGAGTTATTTTGATTAGTCTTAGGAAAAACTAAATCAAGAATAACTCTAGTGATAACATTTATTTAAATAAATTATTGATTATCATTATTATAAGAGACATTATGATTGACGCATCCCATTTTTAATGCTCTAGTTTTAATATAATGATTGTTATTAGAAGAGTAGTAGGATAGCCATATCATGTCTTAATGAATAATTAAAATTGAGAAGAGCTAAATGTTATTAAAACTCTTTATGAGACAAAATTCAATTGTATTTTAATATTAGAGTGGATGATTTGGATGAGATCGTTATTTATGGAAGAAAATATAGTGAGTAATATTATGGGATATTAAAATAATATAGATTAAAGTTTATGATCATTAGATTAATAAAGGATCATTAATATGACGATCACTATTATTAAAATCAAACTGATAGACTATAATTAATAGTTTTACGTAAACAAAAAATAAATCACCTTTGGGCAGAATTAAAATTTATTTAAGTATATGTGCAAAACAATTGTAACACATCACCTTTGGGCAGAAGTGAGACAATTATTTTAATTATGCATGGGCTAGTTTTGCTAAACAAAAATGTAACAAATCACCTTTGGGCAGAAGTGAGACATTTGTATCATACTAGGCAAAACGAACAAAAACTTTTCAGTTTCACTTGAAAGATAGGGTAAATGTAACTCATCACCTTTGGGCAGAAGTGTTACATCAAAAGTTCATTCAAGTTAAGCCTTTATGTTTTGTAAAATTTTATAATTTAAGGTTTACAAAACATTTAATTAGTTAGTAGCGGAAAATGTTTAAAGTAAGGATTTTTAAGTTTTCGGTAGGACCTTATTTTGCGGAATTAGTTCTCGGAAATTTTGGGTTCCCGAGAATTGCCAGTTTCCGGCTTTTAGTGGGTTTTTCAGTATTTGGGTGTTTACATGATCTTATGGAGTTTTATGGAAAATGTTGATTCCGGTATTAGTGAGTTTTCGGGTTTATGGGTTATGACCCCAAGCTATTTTAGAAACTCATAAACTCTTAGAACACATAAGCTATTTTAAGCCCATAATACATTATATTTTATATAGCCCGTGAACCCGTAAACTGGTTTAAGCTCTTAACTCATTATCTTTATTAACTAAATTAATAATGATAAGATTTGGTTCAAATCTTTTTAATGATTAACAATTATATTTGTTTCCTATTTTAAGGGGATTCAAATCTTTTAAGAAAATATTAAAACTTCTAAGTTATTCAAGATTTGAAAAAATATTTCCATAAATAATCATTAACAAAGTTTAATCTAGATTTTGAACCAACATATGTATAATTTTCGATAATAATGATGAACACGAAGAACATCATCGAAAATTTTAACAATTGAACATAAAAAAACTTGGAATCGAAATCTTTAAACATGAAATTAACAGATTTAGAAAATATTAGAGTTTACTAAATATGAATTTTAGCGATTTTATACAGTTTCATGTATTGTTTTCGTAATAGAACATGAAAAAAAAATAAACCTAAAAAATTAGGGTTATCAAGTTTTAGTCCATATCTTCTGATTCAATTCCAGATTTATGGAAAACATGAATAACTGATTAATTAACATCACTCTGATGCCACATGTTGATCAGTGTTTCATGTAAGTAATATAAAACATGATAAATATTAAACCTATGAACCTGTTACAGCATGAAGAGTAGTACCACAGCAGGGTATAATGTAGTCGACATGTTTTTCATCTTGATCGAGTTCCCCTTTAGGATGTATAGTTAAGGATGGTTAGGGTTCTTGAGAGGAACCCGGTTTTGAAGAGAGAGGAGACACATGATTTTCTTATGTGCGTGAGATTAGGTTATGATGTTAATTTATTCTCTCTATATATACACCCAAGTGGAAACCCTTTATTAGCTATTAAGAGTAATATGGCTCATCAACAATTACCAAGCTAATATATAATAAGATATAATTAATTATTTTGATCTATTATTATATGAATGATAATGATGGCTATATAAATAAATATATAAAATATATTTATTCTTATAAGAGGGTGATGAGCAACCAGATAACTTTTAAAGGTTTCATTTATATATATTTAAAAAGATTTAAGAGTGATATATATCAGTTCCAACCATAATGAGTGTTATAAATTTTGTTAAAATAAGTTGAATCGTATACTAAAGGTCGTAATTACAAGTTTCCACCGGATCATGAGCTTCAAGGACATTTGATTTAAGAAAATATCTGGTGCTTAATGGATTCTCGTAACAAAAATAGAAGGGTATATTATCCATACTATTTTTAAAGCTTTGATAATAATATACTTGATAGATTCAAGATGGTTTAATTTCAATTGATTAATTAACGTATATTAGATAAATTTTTTAATGGTGTTTGAAACTGCCCAAATAACTAAGTGAGTCTTTTTGAGACGAGATGTCAGCTATTTATTCTGGTTGTGACGCTCCAGACTTCACTCACTTAAGAAAACCCTCAAAAAGGAAACCCACCACTATTAGAAAACCATCTTGAATCAGGTTCTAACATGAGAACATAAAGATCTCAAGCCTTCGCCCAGAGTTGATCCAAAGGGAGGTCGAGGATAGTGAAGAACCCGACCATGCCTATTCTCCCTAAACGCCCATAATTGTTAAACACAAGCTATATTTAATTTATATTTAGTTTTGTTTTATAATATAATTCTACAAAATGATTCCTGTGTAATAAAACGAAAGACAGTATATGGAATAAAAAAATCATGGTTTCAATTCTTATTATAAAGCACATGTGTTTTATAATGAGCTATCCTCGAGCATTTACAAACTCATAATATGTGGGTGGGTTCTCTGGTCTATAATATATATAAACAAAACCTATAAAACTCTTTGGTTGCTCCATACTTTTTTTCAAGCCACTATATTGCTTATTTGTAAATACAAGCTTTAATTGTATGCATTTAACTCGAATTCACAGGTATGACTCTCACCAAAGCCAGATAGGGATATACTAAAAATTAAAAATTAATCTCATCACATATTTGATATGAAAATTTCTATAAAATAGAGATATACTAAAAATTTAAAAGAACATATATTTGTAAAACGGATTATAACAACTCATTTATTTATAAATCCCTTTAATTATCAGATCCTAATTACATTATTAACCCCTTTACAATAAATAAAATTAAAAAATCCAAAACAAGATATAAATATAATAAACGAATAATGTAAAACAAATTCTTGATACAGGGGAATAAAAACTAGTATTATATAAGGTGGTTGTGAGTGGATGAGATTGAAAATGTTACTGCTCATGAGTAAATTTGGATAAACATTGTGACCTATATAAGTTTTTAATATTTTCTAGAAATGATTGTGAGTAGATGAGAAAAAAAGATAATAATAAATATATAAAATAAAATTATTTAATTGGAGAGAGAGAGAGAGAGAGTAGAGAGAGAGAGAGAGAGAGAGAGAGAGAGAGTATGTAATTAGATGAAATATGTAGTGGGAGTGCTCTTACAACTTTTTATTATTATTTTCTTTGATTCTTATTAGGCTTAATTGGGTATATAACACGATTGGTAAATTTTCGAATTATTTATTATATAATTAAAAACATGATTTTAGAGAACCTTTTTATGCTTGTCTCGAGCTCTAAATTATAAAAATATTTAAAAGGCAGTTTTGTCTCAACCATCTCCCCTATATCACTACATCATAAGACGAATTGCTATTAGATTAGTAAGTCACGGGTCTCATTAAAGCCGAATAGCTTTCAAAACAGGTTATAACAACACATTTATTTGTGAAACAATTTTATCATCAAATCCTAATTCATTATTAACTCATTTACAATAGATAATGATTATAAAATCCTAAAAAAATATATAAATATTAGAAACGAATAATGTAAAACAACCTCGTAATACAGGATATAAAAAGCTAATATTATATAGAGTGGTTGTGAGTGGATGAGATAGAAAATTTTGCTGTTCACAAGTAAATTTGGATAAACATTGTGACATTTTATAATTTTTTAAATACTTTCTTAAAATGATTATGTGAGAAGATGAGAAAAAAAAAGATAATGATAAATATATAAAATAATATAATTTAATTGAAGAGATAGAGAATATATAATGATTTTTATTGTAACTAGATATATACGTATGAAATATGTAATGGGAATGCTCGTAGGACTTTTTATTATTATTATTTTTTTTATTCTTATTAGGCTTTTAGGAATATAACACAATTGGTAAAATCTTTAAATTATTTATTATATAATTAGAAACATGATTTTAGAATCCTTTTTATGCTTGTCTCAAACCCTAAATATTAAAAAAATTTCAAAGGCAGTTTTGTCTCAACCATCACCCATATATCACTATATCATAAGACGAATTGCTATTAGATTTAGTTTTCACACTTATCTGCTAGTTACGAAATAATAACTATGTTAATTCGTTTGTCACATTTCCCTACCGATTTTTACATTATTTTGCATAAAATAATAACTATATTATTTGGTTTTCACATTTCCCTGCCAATTTTCACATTATATTATATAAAATAATAATTATACATGTATCAAGTATAGTTATAATTAATGAAATATATAGTCACGCTTTACCTTTAGAAATTAATGGAGCTTGATATATGCCAAACTCGAAATTGAGTTCAAATTTTATTGAGCTCGAGATTAAGAACACTCGAGCTCGACAACTCGTTTATCCCTACTATTTAACAATAAACTTACAAATTACCTATGTAATATTTTAAGCATGGAAAGGAATTACTATAAATTTTATTTATATAATACAAACAAAAAAACCCTAGTACAGATGATAGTGATATTTTATGTGTTATGAACCGAGTAAAGTTGAGTTGTTTCCATCAAACTGACATGCATAAAAACAAAAAACTTATCAGAGTGTTCGTACAAATCAATCTCCCTATATCTTCCCAAAAGCAAGCAAGAAAATCCAATTAATTTCACCTCACCCTTGTGCAAACACTCTCAATTCTCAATCCTACTTCGTTCCTCAAATGTTCTCCCAACCATCCCTTCATTGTTACGGTTTCGGTAAGCATTTTCACATAGTTATACTTAGTTTTGTTGGTTATGCTTTCGTTTATATTTCACTAAATTTGTGATTTCACACTTTATTTTCGCACCATTGGTATCGTATATGAAAATTATCATACCTATTTTCCGGTAAGTGTAAACTACGTAATCCCTAAAATACCATAGATCACTTTAAAAAACACACGCATGCATACTTTAATCGCCTAAAACCTGACACTTTATACTTAACTAAACAATAAATACAAAATTATGAGAAATATTAAAAACTTTATTAATAAAGAATATGCAAATAAAATAATTATTTTTCGGAAGACGAATTACCATATACTGATCTAAGGCTTAGCTACACGGTTAACAGAACATGTAAGCTTTAAAAATCTAACATCACTTAAAAACGCGTTGAAATGGAAAAAAATTAGTAAACCTAGACTCTAAAAATATGAAAGCTATACTTTTCTAGTTGCTTAAGAATATAAAAGTTATGAATTAAAGTGGAGTACCTATATTTTATTTAACGATGCCGCTTAAACTGAATTCGTTAACGGTTAACCAATGGATAATATAATTTTTGGGTTTTTTCATGCAATATATATGTATATTTATATAGGTATAATTTTTTTGGGAGGGGTGGTTAGAGAGAATTCATCTTTTAAATAGAGAACTAGAGAATTTATAAATAATTATTTTTAACTTTTTAGAAAAAAATATTTTATTAATTTTTTTATTTCATCCTTCTTATAAGTTGATATTATTCTTAAAAAAAACTGTTGATGTAGTACATATATGCAATGGTGTGCATACAATAGTTTTTTATTGCATAAAAACACAACACAATTGTATTATACAATATAAACAATTGAATACATGCAAATACAACACTATTGATTGTATGCAATATACATTATTGCATATATGTAATACAACACTAATGCATATACATTATATCGATTTTTTTTAATATTTGCATATAATATAATACTATTACACATATACAATACAAACAATTGCATATATGATATTCAACACTATTAAACATATAAAATGCATACTCGTGCACATATATAATAATAAAAAGTTGATGTATTGCATATTTGCAATCAACTAGTTTGTTTTTTTTATTATTTTTTATTTTTTCGGTGAAAAAGAACCACATATAAGAAGTATGAAAAATATGAAAGTATTTTTTAACTAAATTAAAATATATTTTTATTGGTTCTCCAGTCCTCTATTTAAAAAGAGTTATTTCTTGTTCTCTCTATAATTTGTAGGTCAAGTATAAATAAAGTATATAACATATTATTAATAGGTATAAAACGATCATTTGATAAATAAAGACTTTTTAAGAAAAACCAACACATTAGAAAATAATAATTTTGATGAAATTTTAGAAATGATAATTCTGACTTTAAATAGTAAAATATGTCATGCTTGAGCTATATTTAATCTATGTGTATGTTTGACAGGATGTTTTTAGGAGCTTTTAGTTTTAAACTGTTAAGAAAAACATCATACTTAATTAAAGACTTGTTTGATTCAAGGAACTTGAAGCTTTTAGATTAGAAAAAAAATGTTAAAGCTTAAAGCTTCTACTAATAGCGTTTAGAAGGAGCTACAAGTTTTTAGTATTTTAATTTAATTAATTAATCTTTTAAAATAAATAAATTTACTTTTATTGTTTTTAATTATGTCCATTTTAGTAATTTTATACATTTTATAAAAAGCTTCAGCTACTCTGCCAAACATCTAAATATATATAAAAAGTTACAGTTACCAGCTATCATCCACCACCAACTGCCAGCTAAAACTAGCAGCTAGTTTTGACAAACATACATATAGCTGTCAGATTATGTCAAGATTAATTAAATAAATATACAGACGAAACTATTTTTGTCAAATGTGCAATATTTCAAATTTCAGGGACTAGTTTTGCCAAAACATAAACTTATATAAAGCCGAAACATATTTATTAAGTCTTTTTGTAAATAAATATAAATTTGTGATCATCAATTTGTAGAAAATCACCACAAAGGTTCATCAAAACTTTATTTGTTTTGGATAACATAAAGATTATATAAATGGATGATGGCTAGGAAAAGCTAAAGACACATAATTACATGAAAAGAAGTGGGTTTGAATTCATTCGGTTCAAGAAAGTTTAAGTGTTTTATTTCTAGCAACAATCTATAAAAACGAAAAATATAGGATGGAAAAAAAAAAACCTAACGTCATATTTTTGAATTTTATTATTTTTAATAACACCACATGATTAGCAATAATACCTAGCCAGTTATACCCGTTATAAGTCGTTGAGGTTTCAAAGACTTCATCTTATAAACGGTTTCAGGTTGAGTCAGGTGGTTTTTTTACCAATGGTAGATTTTTGTTTGGATATTTTGTTCGGACCTAATGAATCCAAATTAATTATTCGGATATTCGGTTCAGAATCAAATATGAAAATTCAAGAGTAACAGATTATTCGGATAACCGTTTAACCCAAATAGTCATGTAATATGCAATACATTACTATTACTATTACTAATATATATAAAAGAGAACTTTGGTGCCGCAAGTGCCCAATTAGGTCATTTGACGGCACCTTAGTTGTCACTTTAGTATTTTTTATTGTTAAAGTTTTTGTTTTTTAGTTTCGGTAAACGAAAATAACGTAAATCAATAGAATGCCAATTTGTTTTAGTTCCGATATCGTAACAAACGTGACGGTTGCCGACCTAATTCGCGTAGACTCGCCGTATTTTGTTTTAGTTCCAAGGTTGTAACGAACTTAACAGAAACGACCAAATGCCAAATTGTTTTTTATTTAGTTCTAATTAACGTAGCAATCGCGACGAATACCAATCGAATTTGCGTAGACTCGCCACCTCAACCCCCGATATTGACAACGCTCAGGTTTTACCAATGCTCGAGATCGCCACCCCATTGGTCAACCTCAATTTTTTATATTTTTTTTTGTTTTAGTTCCGATATATAAATAAACAAGTAATCGAAACCGAAGGAATTCGCGTCGACTTACCATCCCCACACTCGGGACCGAAAATGCTTAGGTTTTACCAACCGCTCGGATTTTACCAATGTGCCCCGGCACAACGCGCCAGGTGACACACTATTTTAGACTATTTTTAAGTTTGAGCGTTAATCTGTTTAACTCAAGTAGGCGTGTAACATGTAACATATGGGATTTCACATAAGATCCAAAAATTAGCAAATTCGAATAATTCGATCCGATTAAACCATTAACGGATTCGATTAACGACCCTATTCAATAGCTTGCATGCATTAGAAATGTAGTTTGTGTGACTTTACACACATATATGATTAAGTGATTATCATATATAAAGATTCTCATTCATTTTTTAGTTTCTTTGTTTAAAGGAATATATTTGCGTTATTACGGGATTTCGTGTCCCAAAGAGTTTCAGCTTTCATATATGCCAAAGACGCGTGAGGCTGCTCGGAGTTTTATTAGCACGGCTGATGTAAGAAATGAATTCGTTCCACACTAACACATTTTCTTCAAACCCTATTTCTTATTAATTTTTTAAATTTATTTTGAAAAGATCAAAGATGAAGACATAATTAGCGGAAATTGCTTTTATGTATAGCTAACTGTAATATAAATTTTCAATGCCAAAGAATATATACTATACAAGCTGACTTAGTTGTTTGGCTGTGCAGCAATAAGAAGAATCAGACGACGAAAAAAATGATTTTATAAATAGAATCAACTAAGATGAATTATAGGTACTTACACCATCCATGTCATATTTTCGTTTTTAAGTTGATGATAATTTGTTTACGAAGAATCCACATTTGCTGACACAGGTTATCACCAAAATCATGGAACGTGATGTTGGCGAGGAAATACTCAATTAAGCAAAAGTACTTAAAAGAGTCAAACCATGGTTAACCTTTGAATATAATCAACAAAAAGTTATCATACTGCTTTTAGATTATAAATGATGCGTATGAGATTCTGGGTTGTTGATTACGGGTTTTTGCTTATAAGTCGGATTTTAGAAAGACTAGAAACGGGCCTACTAGTCGGAATTTGGCTTATGATATAAACGACTTTCATTTAGGGCAACCCACCTCCTTCTTTTTCACTCCTCCGATAAGATAGCGATTTAGGTGTGATTGTTAATTGATCGGAGAACATGGTTAGAATTGAAGCATTTTATACTGATTTTGATTGCCGCGTCAATGAAAAAAAATAAGAATGTAGTCTTCGCTCTAACCTTTAGTTACCATCGATTATCAGATTTCTAAACCTAATTCTTATTTTAAAGGTTCCTGTTGAGATTGATGAAATCCTAGAAGGTTTTGGCATGGAAGTTTCTAATTACTATTTAGTATTTCATGTAACATTCCATCTCATTTTGTGACTAGTTATGAATTGAAGATACCACATATTTGATTACGGGCTCGGCTAACTTTTAGAGTGTCCCCAAACAACGGAGGAAGTTGTGAAGCGTATATTCCACAAGTCATATGTGCTGAAGTTGGGATATGACGTTAAGGCGCATTTTCTAATTTAGAACCATAGTTAGCTAGTCTAAAAATAAGTTTTTTTAAATCAAAACTTGGCCGGATTTTCATTACCGGTTTTCATGTCCCCAAAAGTTTTGAGTGTCATTCATACTGAGGGTTTCGGAGGTTGTTCACATCTTCTCTATAAGCATACTTTCTGTAAGAAATGAATTCCTCAACACCAACAAGTTGAAGAGGAAAAGCATGACTACTGGAAATTTCTTTTATATATATGAGCAAGAGTACAAGAATTTTCTCAGCACCGAGTATACTACACAACCTGAAAGAGTTGATCAGATTGTTAGCTAAGGAGGAGAAATCGGACACGATAAAACAAACAAGTTTATCGATAGCTCATATGGTCAAAGATGGATCTTATATGTACTTACATTGTCCATGCCATATTTTAGGTTTTAAATTCATGATAATTTGTTTCAAAATAATACACATTTGTTGACACATAGTATCATCAACGTCAAAAAAACGTGAAGATGAAGACTAAATATGCAATTTTGTTTAGGTAATATAAATAGAATTTGTCTCATATTTCTTTATTTTGCCGCTAAGAATATCATACTTGATATCATACATTGTGCCCAAGCAATTTAACATATTGCGACATTTGTCATTTGGGTTGTATTTGTATTTTTATACCCGACCCGGGTTTTGTATTTTGGATGCAATTTTATTAATAAAATAATGAATTCATGGTTTATTTAGTTTATGATCTTGTCACGTTGTTATAATGTCAATATCGTGCCTTAATTCGCTTAATTCTTGCTCGAAATCGCATTCTAGGAAGGTTATGGGTTAAAAATATCAAAAACTAAAAATATGGCCAAACTCCACCTATAGCGCTTCGTGATGGGGAGCTTACAAACCCATAGCGACGCGTGACGAGACTTTAGACCATAAAAAATCGTTTTTTTACGTTTTAGTCGTTTAAGCATCCAAACTCAATTCTTTCCCATCCCATTTAACCTAAACCGACCCATAATATTTACCAAGCTCTAAATATAATTTTTATCTCCAGATTTTCTTTAATGAACTCTCTTTTACTTTGATTTAAAGTCAACCAATCACCTTATATGCAAAAAGCAAAGTGCTTGAGAGCCACTAAACCTTAGTAGTTGCATCTACCATTTTCTCCTATCAATATAAGCATTCATCATCCCTCCCTTGCTGCTCATTTCAATTCCTTACTCTAATTTTCGGATTTGCAAAGCTACTTCTCACTTTCTTAACAGTTAACTTTTTAAAGTCAAATAGTAGCAAAAGCTTGCTTTCAATCCGATTCGGGTAATTAGATGTTAAATTTTCTGTTGACTTATGTCTTATAACTATATTGGAATGAATCCCTTCTTCAATTTCTTTTGACTAAGGTGTTTCACCATCTGATTTCATATTTTTGTACTTATTGGTTATTTTGGTCAAGTTTTGGGATTTTCTCGTTTAAGCGCTCAAACTCATGTAACTACTATTGTGATAAGTTTTCTAAGTTCATTTTTTATATTTTGGACATGTAGGAGCTGATTTTGGTGCTTATATCAAGCCTCTAGCTAACTTGAACCAAACACTCGTTTAAGACTCATTTAGAGTGTATTTGCTTGTTTGTAGTTGTTTAAAATATCCGAAGTTACTTTGATTCTGTTTTGAAATTAATTTTCATGTTAAAGGAAAATTGGAACCGGACTTGGTCAATATCATGTTCCGTAGTAACAAGTCTGAACACTAGTTTAACCCGTTTAGACGTTTACACTAAATTGTATTCGGTTGAGACATGGGTTTCTTTAAAACCTGATTTATATAAGTTTCATACTTTGGATAAATCGTAACTGAAGTCGATCTACATCAAGTGCCTGACCGATTAAAATGAACGCTCGCTTAAGCTTGAGTTTGGGGTTTTAAATGATAAAACTTTTGAAAGAACACTTGCCAATGACATGTAGGATCAATATGAAAATAGAATACTATCTACTTTTCAACATTATGCGCGGAATTCATAAGGAGATGAATTGAGCACATGTAGTCCTTTTAATCTCTTCTTCTTTATATTAATCAAACCAATTTCAGTACATAACATATATTACAATATTTTAACTCAAGTACTTTGGAATCAACAACCTCTAAACATAACGCATAAGTCTAGTATTTATAGACTTGGATAGCACATATGGCATATACAACGCATATTTTATGCGCCGTATAAGTACATATGCGCTGCATATGGACTTATGCGCTATAACATACAAAACTACATTCCAATCTATTTTGAATACATACAAGACCCTAGCATTAGACATTTATACACTAACAAACTTCCCCTTGGATATTTCTAGGTCTTGATCTTCAATCTTTCTTTCTTTATCTTCAAAAATTTTATTCAGATGGATTCAACATCTTTCTTAGCCTTTGTTTCCCCAACCACACCTGAAGATTTGGTCAGATAATCTTCAACCATACTTTGGATCTATCAAACTACACATGTAGTTTTGACAGCCCTCTAGCCATCTGAAGATTCGTTCTTTAAACCTTAATCAGATTTAACATTTAGATGATGACCAAAAATTTTAAAAGATCAACACTATCGTATCCGATTGTATATATGATATTCCTGATCGATTGCATTATAGGCTCAATCATACAATCATCAAGAGATAATAAATCCGGACGTTGTCCTGATTGTATACTTTTCGTCCTTTCCTTATAAATCCATGAATTGTTATCAACACCATCATCATCTTCGTCCGAATCATCCTCATCTGCAATATATAATCAATAAGCACATGCATGAATACTCAAAACAAATCTTTGTATAAATCTGAGTTTTGATATATACACCTTATAAATTTTACACAAAGATACACACATTTAATCAACAATCAACAATATTAATCATGATACTCATGAAAACCAATTTTAACTTTTCAAACACTGATTTTGACATTATCAAAATACTTTTGACTCATATGTTTATGTAATAAACAAAATATCAGTTTGATCAGCCCAAACTCATTAGTAAACATTAATTTCCTGATTAACCAAACTTGATTGTGAACTTACACGATTTAAATTGAATATTCATGACCACTTCTTTTGTTATACATCATCAATCAATGTATCAATCAAATTACTGAAACATATTCATTTCCATTCAGGTATTTCAAGCGGTTGCATCTTCCCATACGGCTTCTGGTGTTCGGCTTGACTTGTAAACAAGTTAAGCACTTACTAACGTAATCCACCACATCAATTTTTCATTCCTGGCCATCTATTTTCAAATCTTGGTACATTTTGTTGGATCCTGGATGGATTGAATATCTAGATTTATGAGCTTCATCTAAGATTCGACCTCTGAGATCCCCATGGCGAGGAATCCACATCCGGTCAAACCTAGTCTTAACTCCATGAGTGAAACATATTCATTTCCATTCAGGTATTTCAAGCGGTTGCATCTTCCCATACGGCTTCTGGTGTTCGGCTTGACTTGTAAACAAGTTAAGCACTTACTAACGTAATCCACCACATCAATTTTTCATTCCTGGCCATCTATTTTCAAATCTTGGTACATTTTGTTGGATCCTGGATGGATTGAATATCTAGATTTATGAGCTTCATCTAAGATTCGACCTCTGAGATCCCCATGGCGAGGAATCCACATCCGGTCAAACCTAGTCTTAACTCCATGAGTGAAACATATTCATTTCCATTCAGGTATTTCAAGCGGTTGCATCTTCCCATACGGCTTCTGGTGTTCGGCTTGACTTGTAAACAAGTTAAGCACTTACTAACGTAATCCACCACATCAATTTTTCATTCCTGGCCATCTATTTTCAAATCTTGGTACATTTTGTTGGATCCTGGATGGATTGAATATCTAGATTTATGAGCTTCATCTAAGATTCGACCTCTGAGATCCCCATGGCGAGGAATCCACATCCGGTCAAACCTAGTCTTAACTCCATGAGTGTTTTCCATCAACTCATCCTGCTGGCCGTAAATCCTTTCCGTTTTCACTAACCCTTCATCTGCTAGTAATTCTGTCTACACTTTGATGATTTCTTCAAAAAGGCTTGAGTTTATAATCAGCTGGTATGACTTCACTGTTGCGATGGCTTCCTCATTCTTACGACTTAGCGCATCAGGGACCACGCTAGCTTTACCGGTTTTATGATTAGTGTAAATCGTACACTTGGTACCATACAAGTAGTGTCTCCAAATCTTTAAGGCATGCACAACTGCAGCTAGCTCCAAATCATGCGTCGGATAAGTACTCTCGTGGACTTTCAACTGTCTAGACGCATAGGCTATCACTTTTCCTCGCTGCATCAATACGCAACCTAAACCTTGACGCGAAGTGTCCGCACAAACAACCAAATCCTCATCACTGTCGGGTAGAGCAAGGATTGGAGCTTGCGTGAGCCTCTTCTTTAATTCTTCAAAAGCTTCTTCTTGGAACTTTCCCCAACTGAATACTACCGACTTTCGGGTCATGCCGGTCAACGATGCGGCTATCTTAGAGAAACCTTCGATGAATCTCCTATAGTAGCCAGCTAACCCTAGGAAGCTTCGTATATCAGTCGGATTCTGCGGAGTCTTCAAGTTTGTTATTGCCTCAATCTTAGCTGGGTCCACGGTAATCCCTTCAGGATTGATCACGTGACCTAGAAATTGTACTTCTCTTAACCAGAACGCGCATTTCGAAAACTTAGCATATAACTTTTATTTCTTCAGGGTCTCCAATACCTCTCGCAGATGCTCAGCATGATCAGATTCATTCTTTGAATAAATCAATATATCATCTATGAAGACGATAACTGATTTATCCAACATCGACCGACACACCCTATTCATCATGTCCATAAATGCTGCTGGAGCATTTGTTAGACCGAATGACATTAAAAGGAAATCGTAGTGTCCATACCGCGTTCGGAACGCTGTCTTAGGGATGTCTGCCTCTTTCACTTTTATCTGATGATAGCCTGATCTAAGATCTATTCGGGAGAACCAACTCGAACCTTGCAGTTGGTCAAACAGATTGTCAATCCTTGGCAAAGGATATCTATTCTTTACTGTAAGTTTATTCAACTCACGATAATCAATGCACATTCTCATGCTTCCATCCTTCTTCTTAACAAATAGCACTGGTGCGCCCCATGGGGAAACACTCGGCCTAATAAAACCCTTATCGAGGAGTTCTTGCAGTTGGGATATCAATTCTTTCATCTCGGACGATGCTAGACGGTAAGGTGCTTTCGCGACGGGTTGGGCTCCTGGTACTAGGCCTATCTGAAATTCTATCTCTCGCTCCGGCGGCAACCCCGGAAGATACTCAGGCAATACTTCTGGGTAGTCTCGCACGATAGGAACATCCTTCATTTCTTTCGTCTCGGCCGTAGCGTTGACAACATACGCCAGGTAGGCACCACACCCTCTCCTTAACAAACCCTCGGCTTTCATCATCGAAATGACATTAAGCCCTGAACTTTCTTTATCACCATAAACTGTTACCGCACTACCATCCAATGACTTTAATCTTATTATCCTACTCTTACACACGATCTGAGCTTCATACTCAGATAACCAGTCCACTCCCAAAACCACATCGAACCCTCCTAAGGTCATAACGTACAAACTAACAGGGAACTCATGTCCTTCCAATTCTATCTTACAGTCCTTAACCACTTTCATTACTTTAACCGAAGTGTTGCTAGTGGTTTCTACTATAAAAGTTTCAGACACTCGGCAACATTTCATTTTTGCTAATTTACTAAATGGCGTGGCTACGAAACTTTTGTTTGCACCCGAATCAAAAAATACTGAAGCGGAAATACCGTTTACTAGAAACGTACCTGTGACAACATCTGGAATCTGCTTGGCTTGCTCCTGGGTTAACATGTAAGCTCTGGTCCTTGTCCTAGTCTGATCCGCATCATTCTTTCCACTTCCTCCAACTCCCCCATCAGTGAATTCCTTAGCAAAGTGGCCCGACATACCTCACTTGTAACATCCGGGTTTTGCAGTACAATCAGGAGCATAATGTCCCACTTTTCCACTTTTATAGCAGGCATTCAACCTTAGCCTGCATTCTCCTCCATGAGCCTTACCACACTTATGACAGACATCAGATCCCTTACCCCACTTGCACTCACCGCCGTGCATCTTTCCGCAGGTCTTACACGACCTCTTCTCCCAAACTCTCGGCTGCTTGTTCTTAGGGTTCCACATTTGAGTACCGGGTCGTTTAACAGGATTGACCCACTTCTTATTTTTCTTCTCTTCCTCCACCACAACATCATGAGCAGCCAGGTCTGCATAAACCATCTCTGCGAGCTCGACAGCAGAGTCAAAGGTAGCAGGTTTACTCGTCATGACTAGCGTGCAAACTCTCTGTAAAAATCCTCTCACATAGCACTTGATCCTTTTAGCCTCAGTGTTAACCATATCGGGCACCAACCTAGACATTCGGTTGAACTCGGTGGTATACTCACAATGTGTCATCATCCCAGCTTTCAGGTTCAGAAACTTCATCTCCGCCCTCTCAACTTCTGCGTCAGCACAGAACCTCTTCATCACCAGCTCTTTCAGATCCTCCCACTTCATCGCTTTGATCTCTTCTCGGGTCTTCCTCTGTTCCACACTTTCCCACCAATACATAGCCTTGTCACCGAATGATTGAGTAGCATAACCCACGGCTTGGTCGGGACGGAACTCGCTAATGCGGGTAATTTTATCCATGGCGGTTATCCATTGAAGGGTAGTGATTGCGTCTCCTAAACCAGTCAGCTTCGGCGGGTCACAACCCTTGAAGGACTTATAGTTGCAACCACCTCGGCCCCTCTTTCTATCATCAACCTTCACAGACTTTACTACACTAGAAGCCTCCCTCACTCCTTCATCATCTTTACTACCATCTCCTTCCGCCCTTTCAGCAGTTCTTTCTCGGTCTCCAGCAGACCTCTCCGGATTCATGTTCTTTACAGTAGTGGCTACGGATTGAATGATAGCTGCTTGGATTAATGGATCTAGCTGAACCCCTTCATTGTTTTTAGGGTTTCTTCCAGCTGCGCTTCCTTCACCTCCTGTGTTGGAAGTTGTTTCTACCGAGGGTCGTTGGACACACGAGGCCTGCCATGACGCCGAGTGCGGCCTCTTTCTCCAACAACTACCCTAGATCCAACCATCGTATTATGGAAAGGAAAACACAAACGTCATCACTCAAGGAACTATTTAGTACAAGGATAGTAAGGCTAACAAGTAATAACAGTGGCCAGATGTGATTAGCTGATCACGTTACTTTCCGTGTCCTATACACTTCCCTTTATGATTCTATTTGTGTTGGTTCTACTCTAAAGAGTTAATCAATCAAATAGTCAAATAATCATATCCCTAACATTCACATATCCTTTCTTTAGCAATTAAGCTAACATTAACATACATATTTAACCATACACTTTACCTTTATTGAGCTTGCTTGAGTGACACATGGCTATCTTGAACTGGCATCTTCTTTCTTTTTTTTCTTAAATCACATTCTTTGTTTGAGTCTAAGCATGTGGGATGCTTAAATCTCTTGAACTTTACTCTGATACCAACTTGTAAGGCCCCGTTACCGGTGCCCTACATTTGGTGTTGGAATTACTCATAAACACAGCTCTAAATATCAGAGTCAAATAAAACTTTCGCGGAATAATATAAAACATCAACCATTCATTACAATTATCCATAATTTGTCTTTTAAAACGTAACATAAATTATAACATTCAAAACATCATGACAATATTCAGATGCCAGCCTCTTCAATCCTGCCATATGTCCATCTCAAACCAGTTGTCTCAATCTGTTAACCTGCGTGCATACTAAAAGTCAGCTACGCTGAGTGAGTTCTAGTTAATCACACATTATACCATACATACACTTACCTTCAATTATGAATCCGAAGATACATAATAATTACTTTACTAATTTTACTTTCATTACATAAGTTCATACATACGTTCATACTTTATTACTTTCATACTATATAAATTACAGTCCTTTTCTATCTCGGATATCATGAGGGTCCGATCCCTTCCTTTTCTATCTCATATATTATTAGGGTCTGATCCCTCTTTCCTTTCTCTATCTCAGATATTATTAAGGTATGATCCCTTTCTTGTCTATCTCAGATATTATTAGGGTCTGATCCCTTTTTACTTATATATCTCAGATATTATTAGGGTCTGATCCCTTTCTTCTTTATCTCAGATATTATTAGGGTCTGATCCCTCTTTCTTCGTCTTCGTGCATACTGTCTTTACATACCCATAATATACATATACTTTCTTTAATCATTCATACACATCCATACATTATACATATATCTATCACTCACATTCAACTATGATATACATACCTCCCCTGTCGACACGTGCATATCCGAAGATCGTTCATGTATCGACAAGCTTTCATTCACATTTAAGATATACATACATAACATATAAATCATACATGGCATACACTTACCATTTAAGTTAAGTGTATTAACATCGAGTATGTACACAACCCCGAAAACATAACAAGGAAATGGGGCTAGAAACTCACCTGGATCCTGTTTCTTTCTCCGTTAATTGTTAACCCCTTCTTTAATTGATCTCTGCTAATTGTATATGAATTTCATGTATCAATACTCATTCTATTGTATCAGATTACTTTTACTTAGTTTTTAAGCGAACTTAACATTAAGCGAACTTAACATTAAGCGAACTTAACATTAAGCGAACCTAGCATCAAGCGAACTTAGCGTTTAGCGAACTTGTCATCAGGCGAACTTGTATGAGGCGAACTTAACAATGGCGAACTTATGTAAACAAGAACTTATATAGCGACTTGCTTGGCGAACATGCTTGCAAGCGAACTGCTGCTGCCCATGTTCGTTTTTCGACCAAAGCGCATGCTTTTGTGATCTTAATCCATTTACAATGTTTCGTTCTTAACCACAAGCGTTCACTTGACCGTTTGTGGTCCAAACTTGACCCGAACAAACGTAAAGCTTGGATCTTTTAAGCTAAAATGCTCCAACTAGATCTAGGGTTCATTTTTAGACAGGCCGTACATGATTATAAGTCCATTAAGTTCGTTTTAGCATCAAATTCACAACTTTATGTTTCATTTATACCCGATCTATTCTAGATTCAAGTTTCAAGACTAATCGTTTATTAAAACGTAAGCTTTAAGATCAAAACATACCTTTACGTATTCGTTTGGTCTCGTTTAGCTTGTTTATGATCCCTCAATCTTGTATATAGCTCGTGTAAATAACGATTTAATCACCAACTAGCATTCGTTTGGCCTCGGATCTCACTCTCTCTCTCTCTCGGCCGAATATATGGTGTAGGTGTATGTGTGGTTTTAAGGGTGTAGGCAAATATGGAAAGGTGGAATGAGGATTAGGGTTGTAGGATGGTTTAAGGGGATATTTATATCCCTTAAAGCCCATGGACCTAAGACCCATTACCCTCTAATCCTTTTTAATTATCCAAGCCCATTACTCTTCTTTATTTAATACTAATTAATTATTTAACACACGACAACTTAACGCAGCTTTCTTTATTTAATATTAGAATATTTTTGGGGTGTTACGGTTATTTTCTTTTCTTTTTTTATGTATATTTATATATACATTATTCTATTTTAAGATAACCAAAGAAATTTTATGTGTCAAATCCTTTCGAGGGTTATTTATGAAGTTTATAATTGAGTTTGGCCATTTGTGATTGCTGAGCCATTTTCGTTGTCATTCATGGTTGCAATGCTAAATTTGTTCACTATTATCTCAATCTCGCGTTTTATGACCGATTTCCCATAAACGTAATCGTTTAGTGGAAGTTGGGATTTCAAACTTGCTTAGGTACATGTTGAATTTATATTACTTTTACACGAATTGTTTTGATTATTTGTTTAGTTTTCTTTTCATCAAATGTTTCACCGGATTATTTTCTTATTGTCTCTTCAATCTGAACCCAATGTTTAGCTTTGATTTTGAAGTTTCAAGTATATACTTGGTTAATCTTGTTATTACTCAAAATTAATGTTTATGGGGAATTTCATTCGTTAAACGAAGTTTCAAATTGATGTTTTACGTTGTTTGACCCAAGAACTTAAACTAATTTGATATTTCGATATTAATGTATCATTTATCTATATTATGCCAATACGTTTTTGATTTACGTGTTGATATTTTGTTAGCCCAATTCTACATTTAATTGCCATGTTATTCTATACGCCATTATTTACAACTAATTATTGTGATGGTCATGACTTCGATGTTTTATCCGTGTTGATATTGATAACCTAGGGTTTTCCTGATTTCCATATTATTTCGTGAATCAAAAATATTATTCATCGATTTTACTATTATTGAACCTCAAGGTTTGCATTTATAGTGGTATTACCGACTTTGAAAGTTTCATTTATTTATTTATTTATTTTGAACCTCAATAAGATCATTTATTTTGTTAAATAGTTTTGCTTATTTACTTTTGACATCATCTGTTCGCGTTATCCTTGATCTCAAAGATTTGTTTATATATGTTTTGTTAATATTGATAGTCATCGTGCTTGATTTCCAAGTTTTCATATATTAATTTATTGTATTTATTGTTTATATCTTAAAACCCACACAATGGGACGGATTATATGGACCATCCGACGATAAAGCTAATTATTGGTCGACACATAATTACCCAAGTCCTCGCATGAAAAACATAGTAAGTACGATTGCTTTCAATAACTCGAAACTTGGAATGATTTTGGAAAAATAGGGCAAATGCAATATTATAAGAGCGTGGTGGATACGCCGCTGGTACATCCTATATATAAGTGTCTTTGTCATATTTCACATTTGTGGCATCTTTCGGTTCATTTACAGATCGGCGTTATTTTTTTTATTTAAATATGTGTGTCTATAAATGTTTAAACTTTTAACAACTACATTAGTCGTTTTCTTTTAAAATTTTTATTTTTATTTTAATTTCGGGACGAAATTTTTAAAAGTTGTGAATCATGTAACATTCGTTAATTTTTAAACCCGAAAACCCGACCCGTTCTTAATTTTCGGTTTTGTTTCTATTTAAATTTATATATTTTATAATATTATTAATTAATCTCAATTTTCGTTAATGTATTTTACGTGATCATTTCTATGCAATTATAATTTTCACCACCCTTGTAGTATTACATACTATTTTAAAACATTCATAATAACATCAAATATTTATGTACATGTCTCATGCAATTTACTAGAATTATTATTTAACTACTACTACTACTACTTTTGAATACCCCATTAAAAAAATTTTAATTTGTGTTTTAATTATATTAAATATGATTAATTTTTATAAATTTCATAAGACATAACAACTCTATATTTTTACTATAAAAGGAGGACAAATCTTCCATTATTTTCACACCTCAATCCATTATTTTCTTAATATTGAAAGCACTAATAAGTAAGTTCTAAAATTTCATGCATTTTATAGATATTTTTTTTATATTTATCTTGAATGTTCATACTTGTCCATAAGTTGTTTTTCATGATCATGTTACTTTTATCATAAAAATATTTTATTTTGGTTTTAAGAATCATTATGATCATGGATATTCAAGATAAACACTATGATTTTTCTTAATCTTGGATCAAACCTAGTTATTTTGCAAGAACAAGCATGAGTATATATTTATCTAAATCTTATGATTTGTTGATCATCATTAACTTATAAACTTTCTTTTCAATAAGATGATTTATAAAAATTTCTTTTATTTAAAGTATTTCACAATAGATATAACATACTTCATATCTTTAAATTAATAATTGAATAAATTAATTATTGCTTATTTTATTTCAACATAAACTAATATCTATAATTTCTTTAATTAGTAAATTAATTAATTATGTTACTAGAATAAAAATAAAACGTTTAATCATAAATTGTTATTAATATTGTTATTTAATATTATATTAATAGGTTATACTTATTCTATCTACAAATCATTCTTCAACTAATAAATATCAAATGATTTATATAAACTTTAATTCATTTTTGTTAAACTCATTTTAAATAAAGAACTCCCCCAAGTCTCCTTTTGCCATTAGTTAATTAACTTTATAACTCCGGTAGCTAGTCATTGATTTTGTATCTTCGTTATTATATATAATTTCGTGAGATTCAATTGCTTCGTTTGTTAACTCGCTTTCGGATATTATTTCAAGTTGTCTCCAATATCAAAGGTGAATTTCTCACACCCCATTTTTACTCTTTTACTACTTTTGGGGGTAGCATATATATTCTATCCAAATTACAATTTCGTTTACTCATTATTTACAACTAGAATTCGTTACATGGACTTGTGTGTTTACTTGTTACTTGCTCAAATATTACGTGCATGGATTTCTTCGATATGTATGATCATACGCCCCCCTTTGCACTCAGGACCATTGTTTCTAGTGGAAAAAGGACTCCGATCTGAGTACGTTGATGCACAATCCCAACTGGAAAAAACCTTCTTTTATTCTTTACACTCATGGACCATTGATTCTAGTGTAAAGAACCTTTATGTGCAATTCACAAGTTTTCATGGAATTGTATTGTTTTTATATATTATTTAAACTGTGTGTACTCACTAACTATTAAGTTAGTTGACATTATTTTATATATATATGTTACGGGTACAATTATTAGAGGATGAAATGACAAAGATACTAGAAGTTAGGTTATCTAAATAATAAACAAGAAAATGTTTGTCTTGTTCATTTCCCCTTGCATTTGTTCATTTGATAAACTTGTGCACTTAATTCCTTTGAATGAATTAATGATAATATTGTCACTTAATAGTGTCGCATGTGTTTTGAGCAATTTGTACGTCACACTTAGGCGTTTCCTCTTTAGCCGGGGTGTTACAGACTGGTATCAGAGCCGTGCCTGTAAGATAGGACATTAGACGTAGTGTTCTAGTTGGTTATAGTTTATTTGCCTAATTGTTTAGGTTGCATGATTAGAAATTATGTGAGCCTTATGTGATTGTTCAAAGCACTTACTTGTTACTATTTTACAGATGATTCAATTACTTCAATTACACAAGCACACACAAGTCCAAGGCTTATGCCTAACGCAAAGATTTCCAAAGGATTTTCAATAATCAAATTTTCGATTTTAAGTTGTCGATATTTCTTCTTCTTAAAGATGGTTCAAGGTGGCGGGTATGTGGTAACTGGAAGGGTGACGTGCTTATTTTCTGAACTCTTAACACCAAGGTTATTGAAAACTAAGGATAAGCAATGCGCATAAATCTCAATCAGACGCGTGACTCCGTTACTTACCTGGAGAGTTCGGATAGGGCATGAAACCTATTAGGACAAAATATACCACTCAATGCCATACGGATCATAACTTTAAGTTTTCAATCTTGATCATGCTCTCTTTGTGAAAAGAATATGGCTACACTCTTAGGATGTCATACAAGTCATGATGGTTCATGCGACGTGTGACGTCCGACCCTCAATGTTTTACAATGTGTTTTAACCGAATGTCTGGCAAGTCGTGGTGATACACGAACACCCAGCTTTCTGTTCGATTTGATTACGCATTTTCATTTTAGTGTTGAAATACGAGAACAATCGAGTTTCAACTAGTTTTCTTTATTTAAATATTCATTTACTATTAAGGTTTATAATTGAAAATTCGAAAAGTCATGGTGATACATGAATAGTCGAGTTTCAATTTAAATATGCTATAATTATATTAATTTACTATTATGGTTTAGAATTGAAAATTTGAAAGGTCATGGTGATGCATGAATAGTCTATTTTCAGTTTCTTTTCTTTGTATATATTCATTTATTTTTATGGTTTGAATTTGGAATACGAAGAATAATGGTGGTACATGGACAATCCATATTTTTTTTAAACTCGATTTCATTACTTATATTAAGTTTGATATATATATATATATATATATATATATATTCATATGGTTATTCAAAATTTATGAGGTTTTTATTAAAATACGAAAATTCGTGATGGTTCATGGACATTTCAGTTTTGATTTCAAAGTTTGTTTCATTTAATTATTATTTCTTTACTTATTTCTATGATTTATATAGATTGATTCTGATGTTCCTTTTGGTTGTTAATACGAAATTTCATATTTGCGCCCCATGTCATGCGAATAATTCACATTTCGCCGTATGTCTTCTTGTTTTCCTCGACGTCATCCTCGAAACTCAACCCGCAAAATGACAACTCAGATTACCACGTTGTTGACCGTCGTGATCCCGACTATGATAACCCAAAATCCACTTACAGTAAATTCAAAACTATATCTGAACCATTCCAAACCCAACACAACTCTTGGACACTCAAACTTACCTCAGCAAAAAGTCTTGCACGGGAAAACACCCTTGGTGTAACATATGTATATCCCACCAATATATTACAATACCATATCGAAATTCTCTAAAATCTAGTAGTTTCAACCACCAACTCTTGCCAAGAACCCATACAACACAACTCATTTATCCCCACGACATTTACCCAACCATATATCCCCACCATATGCCCTACCATATGCTCGCGCTTCAAGCATGCTACCATTATAGTGACCCATACACGCCCACTATGCTTCGGAAGGCCTAACTTGATTCTGCCATGCCATACCTCAAACCGCGTTCTCTGACCACTTGAAGTTCACTCGTAGCCTTGCACCAATGCTTAGTCCCTTCATACTCATCAAAAATACATATTTGCTTTTAAAACCCATGCATGATTTTCCGCATTCATTTTTTTTTTAATTTTTTTTTATTTTTATGAGCACCTTACACTTATAATTTCAAATCCTTAAATTATTTTCAAATAGTCAATTAACAGGTATTTAATCAAGTTGATGTTATTCAAAAGAGACTTTAAGTCAAACATATGGTTATTATTATTACTATTATTTTTATTATTATTAGTATCGCTATTATCATTATTATTTCATCACTACTATTATGGTCACTATTATTATTTTTACCGCTATAATTCTTATTATATATAATATTCTTTAAGGTTAAATGAAACGTTAAATAAAGTAAAATTGTTGTTTCAAACAAGTCCTAAGCCATTGATGCTATTATATTATCATCATAACAGTTCTATCAAAACGAGTCATTTTTATTTGGAGATTCTCTTTAAACTTTTCATATGACGCCCTCATGAGGGAAACCTTTATTTTACATTAAAAATTTCGTAAAGTGCTGCAAACTTTAGCACTAGCTAAAGAAATTATTATTATTACTAAGCTTTTTCAAAAGTTATTATTATAAATTCTTTTTCGATTTTTATAAACTTAAGAGAATTTTTTTAAAGAGAGCATTTTCCTCTTCCCCTTCGTCAACGCCAACAAATTCAGTTGAGAAATCATGGCACCACCCTCACCATAACCTTCATACCTCAAATCAACCGTCGAGAAGACAAGTATCACTAATTTCGTCTTGTTTTGTTTTATTTATTGTTATTATTTTCTTTTCTTTTTTATATATATTTATATATACATTATTCTATTTTAAGATAACCAAAGCAATTTTATGTGTCAAATCCTTTCGAGGGTTATTTATGAAGTTTATAATTGAGTTTGGCCATTTGTGATTGCTGAGCCATTTTCGTTGTCATTCATGGTTGCAATGCTAAATTTGTTTACTATTATCTCAATCTCGCGTTTTATGACCGATTTCCCATAAACGTAATCGTTTAGTGGAAGTTGGGATTTCAAACTTGCTTAGGTACATGTTGAATTTATATTACTTTTGAACGAATTGTTTTGATTATTTGTTTAGTTCTCTTTTCATCAAATGTTTCACCGAATTATTTTCTTATTGTCTCGTCAATCTGAACCCAATGTTTAGCTTTGATTTTGAAGTTTCAAGTATATACTTGGATAATCTTGTTATTACTCAAAATTAATGTTTATGGGGAATTTCATTCGTTAAACGAAGTTTCAAATTGATGTTTTACGTTGTTTGACTCCAAGAACTCAAACTATTTTGATATTTCGATATTAATGTTTCATTTATCTATATTATGCCAATAAGTTTTCGATTTACGTGTTGATATTTTGTTAGCCCAATTCTACATTTAATTGCCATGTTATTATATACGCCATTGTTTACAACTAATTATTGTGATGTTCAAGACTTCGATGTTTTATCCGTGTTGATATTGATAACCTAGGGTTTTCCTTATTTCCATATTATTTCATGAATCAAAAGTATTATTCATCGATTTTACTATTATTTAACCTCAAGGTTTGCATTTATAGCGGTATTACCGACTTTGAAAGTTTCAATTATTTATTTATTTATTTTGAACCTCAATAACATCATTTATTTTGTTCAATAGTTTTGCTTATTTACTTTTGACATCATATGTCCGCGTTATCCTTGATCTCAAAGATTTGTTTATATATGTTTTGTTATTTTTGATAGTCATCGTGCTTGATTTCCAAGTTTTCATATAAAAATCTATTGTATTTATTGTTTATATCTTAAAACCCACACAATGGAACGGATTATATGGACCATCCGACGATAAAGGTAATTATGGGTCGACACATAATTACCCAAGTCCTCGCATGAAAAACATAGTAAGTATAAATTATAAGGGCATGTTTTTATAAATTATAAAAACATAGTAAAAGTCCTTGAAACTTGGAATGATTTTGGAAAAATGGGGCAAATGCAATATTATAAGGGCATGGTGGATACGCCGCTGGTACATCCTATATATAAGTGTCATTTTCATATTACACATTTGTGGCGTCTTTCGGTTCATTTATAGATCGGTATTATTTTTTTATTTAAATATGTGTGTATAAAAATGTTTAAACTTTTAACAACTACATTAGTCGTTTTCTTTTAAATTTTTATTTTTATATTAATTTCGGAACGGAATTTTTAAAAGTTGTGAATCCTGTAACATTCCTTAATTTTTAAACCCGAAAAACCGACCCGTTTTAAATTTTCGGTTTTGTTTATATTTAAATTTATATATTTTATAATATTATTAATTAATCTCAATTTTTGTTAATGTATTTTATGTGATCATTTCTATGCAATTTTAATTCTCACCGCCCTTGTAGTATTACATACTAATTTAAAACATTCATAATTAACATCAAATATTTATGTACATGTCTCATGAAATTTACTAGAATTATTATTTAACTACTACTACTACTACTACTACTACTACTACTACTACTTTATTATTATTATTACTATTATTACTATTATTATTATTATAATCATCATCATCATCATTATGATCATCTTTTCATATGTTACTTAACTAATAAAAACTAATGAATGTTTTAATTCAATTAAATTTATTTAAATAGTTAAACCTTTTGAATACCCCATTAAACAATTTTTAATTTGTGTTTTAATTATATTAAATATGATTATTTTTCATAAATTCCATAAGACATAACAACTCTATATTTTCACTATAAAAGGAGGACAAATCCTCCATTATTTTCACACCTCAATCCACTATTTTCTTAAGATTGAAAGCACTAATAAGTAAGTTCTAAGATTTCATGCATTTTATAGATATTTTTTTATATTTATCTTGAATGTTCATACTTGTTCATATGTTGTTCTTCATGATCATGTTACTTTTATCATAAAAATCTTATATTTTGGTTTTAAGAATCATTATGATCATGGATATTCAAGATAAACACTATGATTTTTCTAAATCTTGGATCAAACCTAGTTATTTTGCAAGAAAAAGCATGAGTATATATTTATCTAAATCTTATGATTTGTTGATCATCATTAACTTATAAACTTTCTTTTAAATAAGATGATTTATAAAAATTTATTTTATTTAAAGTATTTCACAATAGATATAACATACTTCACATCTTTAAATTAATAATTGAGTGAATTGATTATTTTTTATTTTATTTCAACATAAACTAATATCTATAATTTCTTTAAAATAATTCATGCAAAACATTTAAGTTAATTAATTAGTAAATTAATTAATTATGTTACTAGAATAAAAATAAAACGTTTAATCATAAATTGTTATTAATATTGTTATTTAATATTATATTAATAGGTTATACTTATTCTATCTACAAATCATTCTTCAACTAATAAATATCAAATGATTTATATAAACTTTAATTCATTTTTGTTAAACTCATTTTAAATAAAGAACTCCCCCAAGTCTCCTTTTGCCATAAGTTAATCAACTTTATAACTCCGGTATCTAGTCCTTTATTTTGAATCTTCGTTATTATTTATAGTTTTGTGAGATTCAATTGCCTCGTTTGTCGGTTATTATTTCAAGTTGTCTCCAATATCAAATGTGAGTTTCTCACACCCCATTTTTACTCTTTTACTACTTTTGGGGGTAGCATATATATTCTATCCAAATTACAATTTCGTTTACTCATTATTTACAAACTACAGATCATTACATGGACTTGTGTGTTTATTTGTTACTTTCTCAAATATTACGTGCATGGATTTCTTCGATAAGTATGATCATACGCCCCCATTTGCACTCTGGACCATTGTTTCTAGTGGAAAAAGGACTCCGATCTGAGTACGTTGGTGCACATTCCCAACTGGAAAAGACCTTCTTTTATTCTTTACACTCATGGACCATTGATTCTAGTGTAAAGAACCCTTATGTGCAATTCACAAGTTTTCATGGAATTGTATGGTTTTTATTTATTATTTAAACTGTGTGAACTCACCAACTATTAAGTTAGTTGACATTATTTTATATATATGTTACAGGTACCATTATTTTATATATAGATCATTTGATCTACTTGCCTAGACATATAGTGACTATGATGGATGCAATATGAATAGAAAGTCTACTTCAGGAGGATGTTAGTTCTTGGGTAATAGATTGGTGTCATGGCAATGCAAGAAGCAAACTAAAGTGTCAATTTCAACTGCTGAAGCTGAATACATTGATGTATCTTCATGTTGTGCACAAGTCCTCTGAATTCAAAATCAAATGTTGGACTATGGTTTGAATTTTCTGAATACCCCTATTCTCATTGACAATACTACTGCTATGTTTATTGTAAGAAACCATGTGCAACACTCAAAGACCAAGCATATTGTGATTAAGCACCATTTTATCAAAGATTGTAATGAGAAAGGCTTGATAGAAATGAAGAGAGTTGAGACTAGTGATAACTTGGCAGACTTGTTCACTAAGCCACTAGACAAAACTTGATTTAATTTTCTATTAAAGGCTTTAGGTATGATCAAACTCTGATGAAGTCTAATTGATGAAATATGCTCATTGTGCTAACTGACTATCTCTAGCAAGGTCTTAAGGTGTCTCAATGTGTTTATGTGATTATGTGATGATTACTATGTGCTTAACTGAATATGTGTGAATGTTGTGACTAAGATGCTTGAATGTGATGTATATTGTATTTCATGATCAATTGAAAAGTGTGACTGTGTTTGATTTGAAATGACTATTATGCTTTCTTGATTATGATTGCACTGTGAAATCTTTGACATGATTATGCATTTTGCACTTGCATATTAAGTAGGTTTACACATGTTCTTTGAAATGACTATGCTACATGCATGCTTCCTTGCATTTGTGAAATTATGTAACTGCTAATCATGTGATTATGTTTGTTTGAAGATTGAATTGGTTTATGTATCAAAAACTGTCGCTTTTTATGAAACTAATGTGAGTGAATGAAATATCAAAGACATTTTCTAAAGAGTCGAAGGTTTTTGATCTAAAACAAACTTTTGGTGTTGAAGATATGATTATTCAGTTATAAGCTTTAAAGAAGCTTAAAAGGTTTTCAAATGAAAATTTGATCCAACATTTTGGGAAATGATAGGTATATTGCCTATTTACATTGAACTTGTGAATTTGTTAGGCTAAAAAGGCTATTAGTTCAGTCATTAATAAGAATGATAGCTTTCCATGATGTGTAAAAGCTGAAGTGATATAAACTAATTAAAATTGCTAAACTTAGTGTGGAGAGACATTTTGATGAAATATGCATGTCTCAATATGTATCTCTTCAAATGATAGACAGAAAGGTAATTATCAAGTCATACACAAGCCTGTTGGTGTTTAGTCAACCAAAATGAAATATTTGTATGTATGGCTAAGAACAAATTAAGCAAAAAGATTACAAATCAACCAAAAGTTGATAAACATCCAAACTTGAGGGTTCAAACTAGAACTACAAAGGTGGGGCATCATTATAAGACCTTAACACCTTGAATGAAAGGCATGTAAGTCTGAACTGCGTGACATGTAAGTCCAATGTTCAACCTCAAAAGTTTGAAGTTTTGAAATGAAAAATTTATTACCAAAATGAAAATATTTTGTTCTGTCACTAAAAGAAATTTTGACCAAATATCAGAGGGTTGAAGTCAATTTGGGGTGATCTGGGGAAAGCTAAATAATCTTTGAGAAGATATATGAGACATCATAAATCGATAAGGGTAGTCCATTTATGTCTTATGCAAGAATTGAACCTTAATGCATATCACTGAAGTAATGAAATTCATGCTAAGTTTCAAAATTACCAGCTATTAACTTGTCAAATATGTCACAATAATGTTGCGAATGAAATATAGTAAGGTGAATTAGTCAATGTGATCCCATGTTGAGATCTTTTCATCAAAAGATATGTTTTGTAATGACAAACTGAAATTTGATCTCATACACCATTTGTGCTTAAGCTTTTGATCTTCAAAAGGAAAATTGTTTCTTTAGTTTGAGTTTTAAGTCAAAACTTTGAATGTTATAGCAAACCTGCTTAAATATGTCTTGATTATTGCTTATTTGACAAATTTGAGTATGATATGTGTTTTCTAAGTGTACTTGTGTGATTTCGAGTATACCTGTGTTATTTTGTGAAAAGTTTGTGTTTTTCAAGAACATTTTGTGGATTCGAGTATACTTGTGTGTTTTATCGAAGATTTAACTCTTTCGAGTATACTTGATTAATTGTTTGCTCTGTTAGGTCTTTTGAGTAGACTTGACTAATTCGCTGAAAATAAAAGTGTATTCAAGAACACTTTGTGATCTCGAGTACACTTTGTGCTATAGAGTACACTTTTATGTATTGATTTGATAATCTAAGTGTTTTCAAGCATACTTGTTGTATTTAGATGTTTTCAAGTAAACTTGATAAACTACGAGTAAACTTTGTCTTTCGACTATACTTGTCATATCTTTGGACAAAGTTAACTCTATGCTTGATTATTGTTATCTGCTTATCTTCGAGTAAAGTTAAGGATTAGTAATATTCAAGTAAAGATTGACATTTAGAAATATTCCTAAGTTACTTTATTGAGAACTTCATTGATCGAGAGTAAAGTAGCTTGAATACTTATACATGGTTGTGATACTTGTGATTAGCTTCTCGAGTAATCTTGTATTTTCGAGTATACTCCTTTCATTATTTTCACTTAATTTACTTCTAAAACCATTAATTAGATCGAGTACACTTTTTCTCGAGTATACTTGATAACGAGCAAACTTTGGTTCAATAGCTTTCTCGAGCAGACTTTGTGAATGAAAAGGTTTTTGGTAGTATTCTTGCATAACACGACAAAATGCATTTATAACTCACTTTCAAACACAAAGGGTATAGTATGAAAAGGGGACTTAGAAACTTTTCATTCATTTTTCCCTTTTTTCACTATTATAATCACTTTACTCGTGCCTTAGACATTGAGCCGTTGCTCTTACAATCGCTCTAAATTGTTATCTTACTCTGCAATTCCGACTTGGTAAGCTTTGTATAAACGATTTCTGACACCCACTAATTGGGTTTAGGACTTTAATTTGACATTTTACTAACGTCTCTGTTTTATGTGTAGGTTTACAATTGTCGAAGAATAGGTTCATAAATACTATCTTTTTATACTTTTCTTCTTCAATTATTCTTACATGCATGTTCAAATATCTTTCAAACGACGAATCTTTATTTTGAATGTGTTTGTTTGTGAATGTGCAAAAAAATGGTGTATAAATTTGAGCCTAAGCACAATATGTGCATTCCTTCAAGTGACGGAGGAGAATCAACCTTTGAAACTAATGATAAATTGGTTGAATCGCTCAAATCTCAGATTTTCCCTCACAGAAAACCCTATTCTTTGTAGAAATCATTATACTTATTTCCGGGGCTCTGCTGAATACATTGATGATGAAAGCCGGCAACGCATTGAAGCCGCGGTTCTTGGAAGGGAAATTGAAATCACTGAGCAAATAATCCACACAAGATTGCAGTTGAACGATAACTTTGTTGACCAATTGCCATATTCTCTACAAAGATTATTACGAATATTTTAGGAAACAATGGGTTACCAAGGGAACATACATGAAGGTCTATTTCAGAAGGGCGTGTTTCCTTTAATATATAGATTTCGTATCCATTATATAATCCAAAGTTTGTCATTAACAAGATGGACTTGGACACGTTTGAGTAGAGAGCTAGCTACTGCGACAGTGGCTATTGTTTACAATCAACCTTTTAACTTTTCAAGGATGATATTTGAAGAATTGGTTATTAATGCAAGAAGAAAGGAGAGTGATAAATTTTTGATTTACTCACGGTTTCTCCATATTATTTTCAATGGGTTACTTCAAAATTTACCAACTACTGGTGCCCCTCATGCTCTACAAGACTCAAATGTCTATAAAAGAATCAGTAGGTTGGTTTCCATAAGTCAATTTAAATAAGAAGTTGAATTTGATGTGTTGCATGGTCGTTGAATGATAATGTGGAAATCATGGAGGTTCCTGCTTCACTAGAACTAGAGGAAAACAGTGATGAAGAAAGCAATGACGAGAGCATTGATGATGATGATGATGATGATTCAGAAGATGAAGGTGATTATAACAATGATGATGATGTACATAGTGATGAAGTGAATGTTATTGCTAATGAGGCTGATGAGCAAGCACATTCGGATGAAGAGGTGGTATATGATGAAGTGGTTGAACAAGTAATACAACAAGTGAATGACATAACACCACCAATCTCACCTGAACACATGTCCTTTGATGAACCATATATTCCTTCCCCACCACACTCACCATTACATGATCAAATCCATGAACCTCACATACCTGAGCCACTCATTGATTCCCTCTCTGAACCTACAACTAATGAACCTTACATTTCAGAACATCTTGAAGCTTCCCAAATCAACCAACCAGAATTCCCCATCCAATCCCAATCCCACTCACTAGAATTTGAAAAATCTAATCATTCCTCACCACCATCACCCCCAAACCAAAACCAAGCATATACCTTACTTCTCCAAACCCAAAATCCATTACCACACCAACACTCTCCAATTATCCAAAGCCTTACCATCCAATCCAATCCCAACTTCCCCAAACCCTGAACCTGAATCATTTAACATTTCACCACCCTAGTCACCATCCTCATCTCCTTGCCTTTCGATTTTAACCATAAACTTTGATCTCTTTATTGAAAACTCATAGTTGAAATCAAGGAATAAAGAATTGGAAGAAACACTTGCCAAGGAACTACAAGAAATTCAAGCCCCAAAAACACAAGGCTCTGAGGTTGAGAAGACCTCAGATGCATTAAAACAGGGGGAGAATATTCTTGGTATTACAGAAGTTGATGTTGATAATTCTCTAAAGATGATTAGTCTGGTGTATGTGGAAAGTGAAGAAGAGGGTGAAAAATCAAATGCTTAGAATTTAATTGAAAAACAATATGGCAATTCGGACGAAGAGGTTGTGATTGTGAATGAACTTATGGAGGATGTTGTGGAGGATGATGTGATAATGGAAGATGATTCAGATCTTCATATTCTATAGGTTGATTTCGATGTTGTAGAAACCTTGATTGTAAATGAATGAGAAGGTAATGATCACGAACCGGAGGATCTATTTAAAGAAAATGTTGAAATGCCACCTCCAATTGTAAGGGATGTTGGACAATAACTAATGAAGAGGAGAGGAGAAGAAGTAAGGGCAAGGTTGTGGCAGAAGATGAAAGCCAACTACACCCATTGAACAAAATTCTCTCAAGCTCAAATGATCATATCCTTGATAAGGATTAGTCTTCTTTGAAAGAAAATTTACTACATGATCAACTATTAAATGAGATGATTGATATAGAGGTTGCGAATCACATATTAACTGAGAAGGAGTTGGATGAGCAGAGGGTGATTACGGAATAGATTGATATACAAAACCAGTTGAGACAAGAATGTGAAGAGGAAGTTGATCAAGAAATCCTTGAAACTTTGTTAAAACTGAAAAATGATGAAGAAGTGAAGAAATATCTTGCAATTGTTGTTCAGATATTTCAACACGAAAAAAAAAGATTCATGAAGAGATAAACAACTTGTTGATACAACAACTGAACCATCAATAATAAAGATAATACAGATAAACAACTTGTTCATGATCTGGATAGAAAGAGGATAGAAGATGAAATATCAAGGAAAGTCTCTGAAGAAGTAATTTCAAGTTTGTTGGGAAGAGTTAGAAGTGAAGAGAGAGAATGGCATGTGGATCTAGTGAAATATGCAAGAAAAAGGCAAAGGTATGGTACAAACATATCTGTTGACAAATAATCAAAAAGGAAAAAATCAAAAAGGAAATATGAAGAAGAAAAGAAAGATGAAGAGCCTTTGAATGTTGTACCACTAAGAATAATCAGATCTGAAGATGTTGTTGATAGTAATCTCCAAGTAGAGTCTGAGCAAAATGACAACATGGATCTGCATGCACCACAAATTGGAGCATTAGAAGGCCTATCTGATCAAGAAGAAGATGTTCATGAAGAGGGTAAGAAAGAAAAGGAGGTTGAACATACTTCACCTCAAATACATATGAGTGAACAGCATGTTGAAAACATAACGGCCATAATGGAAGAACGGAAAAGACAAGATCCAAGAATCATAGCCTTGTTGAATCATGGTATGGAATTTGAAATGATAAAGGATTTGAATAATAAATATCTTGAGCATATGGTGAATAAGAAGAGTGAAGTAGAAAAGAAAATGACAGAAGAAAATAAAAAAAGTGTTGAAGATGAATATGGATGATCTTAAAGGATGCAACTACATCCAAGGCCATATGAATAAAATGTCCTATGAAGATATCATGAAGCTCCGCAAAGTTCTGAAAGCTAAAGATGAAGAGGATGTGAAAAGAAAAGATGAACTAAGAGCAAATGAGGAATTAGAAAGAAAGAACAAGATTTTGAGAAAATTTGGTGGAAAGGTTGGATTTTTGGTGGAGAATGGATTTCCCTTTGAAAAAGTGGAAAGAATGCGTAGATAAGAAGTTGAAGCAAAATTCAACTTACTTTATAAAAGAGAAAATGAAGAAAATAGGGTCACTACAAAGAAAAAGAAAGAGATGGCTGTGAAAGATAAGCTTGAAAAATAAAAGACTAATGACAGCAGAGGTGCACATGCAAACCTCAACAAATAAATAAACATTTTGAGGAATATAATGATGACAAATGGAATGTCCATAGGTGTGTTTGATAATTTGGGCAAATCTCAACTGAGGATATATTTGAAAGGGAGTCAAGATTATATCATGAAGAGCTTGAAAAAGCAAAATTAAACCCTCCCCAAACTATCCCTGAAGAACATGTGTGTTATATTAGTCTCAACAGACTGAACAAGAGCTTGACAAAGAAACCATGTATATGTTTAAAATTTTATCGAGGGAGAAGATTATATCACCTTGTTAATGAAGATCAAACAAGAAATTCACAAGATCTATGAAGAAAAAGGGCATATTAGAAAGTCTGATTCATCAAGATCCTTCACATCAAGGGCATCTACTTCTAGAGTTCCAATCACAACAACAAGGTCTGTACCGCAAAGAGAACAACGTCTAGCTACCAATGTGGACTTACCAAAATAATTGTTCTATGTGTCAAGAACAAAGACTTTGAAAGTGATTATGAAAATTGGTGTTTTAAAGACAATTATTTTCAGGGATAATTTCAGAGAATTCAACAAAGAACAATTTTCAGAAATGGCAGAATTGCATCTGTATTATTATCAGGAAAGAAACAGATTTGTCAGTGCACAACAAAAAGATCTATCAAAGTATCTGAAAGAGCATTACAGAGCTGGATTTCCTCTGCTGAACAAGAAGAGAAAGTTTTAATATTCAGAAGCTGAAAAGAAGAAGAGACAGAAAAGACTTAGTGAAATAAGATTGTCCAATATTTCTTTTGACAAAACAACGAAATTTGGGAATCCATATGCCACAATGAAAGAATGTATTAGCATGAAGAAGACAATGCAAAGACCAAATTCAAAGGTGAAGAGAAATGGAAGAATTTCAAAGATCATTTATGAAAAGAAGAATGACAACATGATCTTGAGAAACTCTCTAGGTTTGGCTTTGGGTGTGATTGAAAATGACCCTGAGCGGGAATATCTACATGTGGAAGGTTTGAATGACATAAGACAATGAGATATGCCAGAAGACCATCCTTTCCATATAGAGATTTCTATGTTCTAGCAAAGAGCTGCTGCTGTGAGATTGGAGAAAATCAATGAAGAAAGGAAAAGACAAAGAAGGTGAAATTACATGTAATCATGCTAAAGGGAATATATGTAATTTACTGTTTTCAAGGATTTGATGTGTATTGTGAACCAAGTGTATGTAATCCGGATGTGTTTTGATGCATCTGAATTTATTCCAATCTGTGGGGAGATTGTTGGGCCTAAAGGAAGATTAAGAAAGATTGAAATCTTCTCAACCTCCTCAGAAATATGCCAAGTATGGAACTCGAGCAAACCCAGGCACTTCGAGCAAGGTATTTACTTATTCAAGAAAGGTATCTTATTTGAGTAAGGTTATCTTCAAGAATTCTTCTAAGTGTCAAGCTTCGAGCAAGCTACACTTCGTCAAGCAAAGTTCTTCTTTGACTTATCCTAGCTTAAGCCAAGTTAACAAATAATTTGGTGGATCGAGCAAAGATAAAATAGGAAGATCTCAAGCATACTTGTTAGAAGTTAAAGGATTTATTACAAGGAATTCTACGAGCAAGCTACATTACTCGAGTATACTATGTTTGCTAGAATAAGTCTAATGACAAAGATTGAAGAGGTCATGAAGAACTAGTTTGCTCGTGGGATATTTCCTAGAATAAGTCTAAGCCAAGTTGGGTTACTCGAAGGACCGCTCCGAGCACACTCTAGGATTACAAGGTCTACTCGACAGAGATAAATTTTACTCGATGACCGGTTTGACACTTGTGTTAATTTTGGGAATGTTTTACAATGATTAGGGTTTCTAGAAGAAATGTCAGGTGCCTATGTAACAGAATACTAGGTTACATTTACAAGGACGGATTATTACACAGCTTTTGAGATATATACTGATTATTCTCTGTACGAAAGGCAGCCGCACCTGACATTCCACCTGAACCCTAAAGCATTTCTAATTGTATTTGTCAGAATATTCTAATGGAAATCTTTTGAGTTGATTGTGTGATTGTCACTTTTAGTATTCTTGCTATATTAAGCAACATCCTGATTCTAGCTGATCCGCCGGCTATTATCAATGGGTTTTCGGATATTATTGTTTCGTAATTGCTCTTGTCAATTGAGGTTATTTGTGTTACGAAATATTCGGTCCTGAAAGATTACTCACTTCTTGATTTTTGGAAAACAATATCAAAATTTATAGAAACGATGTAAGTAGATGAATTTGTAAAAATAAACGCAGAAGAAATAATGGATATTTAAAGATGAACAACTCATTTGTCGGTTCCTATCGAAATTCGCAACAATTCCTACAATGCACCCACTAGAATTTTCTGGTTTACACTAGTATATCGTAAATGTTTCAATAGCGTATATACTTTATACCAACGTATAAGTTAGAATATAACTTATCTGGCGTATATGTAACACCAATGATCCAAAATGTAAATTGATATTTTTTTTTCATTATCAACACTTATCAATATGAACTACAATCGCCGATTAAACACAATTTGATTCCAATTTTGACTTTTAAATAGATTTTGACCATGAACGACCATTTTTAGGGTTACGAATTTCAATCTTATAGGTTTAGTCCAAATTGACAAAAGTAATCCAAGTAATATGAACGATATGACGTGATTAAGACATAAAATCATCTAAACATAAAAAGCCCTATGGATTAGATGATTAATATCAGTTTGTTATTACATCTATTCCTAAAATATGTTAATCAATCAACCAACCAGTACAATCAAACAATATATGTACCTTAAAAAATTTACTTTGTGTGTGAATCATGGTTTTGACAAAATCTTAGCAATAACACTAATTTCCAATTGAGAGAGATGTTACAGTGTGTATGTCACAATGTAGCGTATACCACTTATCCGGCGTATAAGAGGATATGTATAGTCTTGACATATCCGCCGTATAAGTAGTATTAATGTACAACGTATAAGTCTTATACTTATGTGCCGTATGTTAAAAACATATCTAGCATATAAGGTGAAAACTTATATGTTGTAAATGTCAAATTTCACGCTCATGTGTTTAACCAAGTCCAAGTAAATGACCTTGGTGAATCATGAATAATTTAATTAAGCCCAACTTTCTGAAAATATATTATTCAAAAAGTCCTAATTAATAACCTTGTATAATCAACTAACGTTTTTGCCTTTTAAAACATGATAAAATTTTGAAACGACAACTTAGTTTTAGATTCCCGGTTGATCTTTCCAACAGATAATATCCCATTCATCAAGATTCGAAAATAACTCGAATATGTAAAAGATTTTTGGTTTTGAGAAAAACAGTAAATGAAATGTAAAGTAGTGAATTTCAAAACTATTTTCAAACTATGAACTCACACATATTTTTGTGAGTTTGAGCAGGGAATCATATTGATCAAGTTGCCCATTCATCACAGTTTTATATTTCAGTTTTATTATAACTAGCGTTAAGTCAGTCATTGGTATTGTTGTCCACCTACACTTTTAAACAACTTTTTCTTAAATTTCTGTGATATGTCATATGATTAATGGTTCAATTAAGCACATAATATCAAGAAACTGTTAGCCTCTAATCTTGATTCAGGCTTATTTTGATAATTACCATGTCACCCTAACTTGAGTAAAATCTTAGAACCAACTGATCAAAATATTTTTCAAATTTAGCTTTTACTAGTAAATAATCCCCACTACAAGATATACCCCCGTTATCAAACAATACCCCGAGTTCCTTTCCCACAGATTAGTATGCACGGTTTCATCTATATGGCTTTACAGACATTGTGTCCATTGTGGTCCATTCTTAATGGTTATAAGACGCGAGGAAGGGGACAATGTACGACTAACATTGGAGTTTGATCAAGTTAGTGGTAAAATAGTACAATAATGTATTTATGTGATCAAGTTTAATGACTTATATCGCAGTAAAACTGCAGGTTCACATTTTGAGCAAAATAATATTCACATTTGCAAATACCCAGATGATAAACCGCATAAAGACCCAATGGTGTCCGGAGACCCGAAACATCCCATCAATACAGAGTTTAAGGCCATAAAACCATATATCATTGAAGTGTTAACCATTAACTAGAAGCTTAAAACAATTTATTTTCTAGTTTAATGATCATACTGAAACACAAGGCTTAAACATGGCAGGCTTTTACATTTCTGCCATCATTACCAAGACTTTTGTTAGAAAACTTACACCCCATTAAGTTTAGCTATTTAAGTTTATATCACATACTCTTTCTTACTTGTTTGTTTTAAAGCCTACCAATGCACTAATACAATTATGCACATAGCCTTTTAAGCTTAGTTTTTCTGGATATGGGACTAGATGATCATGTACTATCATCTTTCCTTTTTTTTTCAAAAACTCATTTTGAGGAACATTTTTCAATGTTTTTGACATTTTATCAAATTTGAAACGTTTTTGGTTTTTTCAAAATTCATATTTTTTTGATTTTTTTCATAAAAACTTCTCCCCCTAAATTCAAAAACTCGTTTAAACCAAAATATTTACAAAAAAAAATTAACACTGATGAATGGTCACTCGAGGTCCGAATCCATAATCACGGGATCACTCTCTTTCCCACCGCCGAAATTCTTTATACCATTAAGCTTTAAGAAATATAAAAACCTGTTTTTATCAAAAGCTTTAGTAAATTTTTTATCAAAAGCTTTAGTAAAAAGATAGGATTTTTGTTCAGGGTGTGAATTTTGTCTATGGTTATCAACTTATTCTCGTAACAATCACGGATGAAGTGATACCGTATTTCAATATGAATAGTTTTAGAGTGATTTACCGGATTTTTAGTTATGAAAATAGCAGCAGTGTTATCCAAAAGTAGGAGTGGTCAGAAAATTAAACCGTAATCGCGAATCTGTTGTTGTATCCAAAGAACCTGAGAACAACAACTAGAAGTAGCTACATACTTAGCTTCAAAGGTAGACAGTGACAGGGTGGTTTGCTTCTTGCGTTGCCATGTGACCGACCTACTGATGAAGAATTAACATCCAGCAGTTGTAGATTTTGCGTTCAGCTTACAACTTCCATAATCTGAATCCGAGAAAGTTCTCAACACAAACTCATCATCCCTAGGATACCAAAGACCTATTCCAGAACATCCTTTTAGATGCCGAAGTATCCTCTTAACAATCATCAGGTGTGAGAATTTCGGATTGGATTGATATCGGTCACACAAACATGTAGGATACATGATATCCGGCCTTGAAGTAGTCAAATACATGAGAGAGCCAATCATGGATCGGTATAAACGTTTGATCAACCTTCTCCCTGGTGGGATCAGGACCAATTTCATGATCCAATGATAATGGAACTCTGATTGCTGTTGAATCAATCATATTGAACTTCGCTAGGATGTCATTAACATACTTCGTTTGGTTAATGAAGATACCATCGGGTAACTCTTCCACCTGAAAATAATCTCCCCGATTGCAGTCATCTCAAATTTAGATTTCATTACCGCTTCAAACTCCTTGCACAGATCATCATTTGTAGACACAAAATGATATCATCCACGCATACTTGAGTGATTGATAAATGTCCAGCTTCCATAATCCGAATCTGAAAAATCTCTCAGCACGAATTCATCATCTCTAGGATACCATAGACTAATTACAGGACATCCTTTTAGATACCAAAGTATCCAATTTACAATCATCAGGAGTGAGACTTTGGGATTGGACTGATATTGGGAACATAAGCATGTAGAGTACATGATGTTCGGCCTTGAAGCGATAAAGTACTTGAGAGAGCTAATCAGGGAACGGTAAATCGTTTGATCAACCATCTCCCCGGTGGGATCAGGACTAGTTCCATGATTCAATTGTAAAGGAGTGATAATTTCCGTTGAATCATCCATGTTGAACTTCGCTAGGATGTCGTTGACATACTTCGTTTATTGAATAAAGATACCATCAAGTAACTGATCCACTTGAAGTCCTAGGAAAACCTTTATCTTCCCCATTTCACTCATCACGAACTTCGATTTCATTACAGCTTCAAACTCTTTGCATAGACCATATTTGGTTGATCCGAAAATGATATCATCCACGTAAACTTGAACGATCAACAGATTCCCATCCACCTCCTTGGTAAATAGTCTACAATCAACAATTCCTCAAATAAAGCTGTTATCCAACATATATTGAGATAATGTTTCATGCCAAGCTCTTGGGGCTTGATGTAAACTGTATAACGCTTTATCGCGTAAGTACACCTTGTCTTTGTGGATCAGATCGACAAATCCAAGTGGTTGTCCCACATAGACTTCTTCACCAAGTCTCTCGTTGAGAAAAACTTACTTAACATCTAGTTGATAAACTTTAAATCCTTTCCAAGAAGCAATTCTATAAAGATTCGTATAGCTTCTAGTCTAGCAACCAGTGCATAGACCTCATTGTAATCAATGCCCTCGCGTTGGTTAAAACCAAGAACGAACAACCAAGCTTTGTTTCATAGAATAATCCCATTCTCGTCTCGCCTACACTTGATCCCCATTTTGTGTTGATTTGATTTTTATCTTCCGGTAAGTCAACAAGCTTCCAAACACCTAGTTTCTCGAATTGTTGCAATTCCTCTTGCATAGAATTAACCCAACTCTCCTCAGTTAACGCCTCTTTTTACGTCTTCGGTCAGTTTGAGATATTAAACATTTGAAGGAAAACTGATTTTTCAATGGAGAAACTTTTGTATAAAAACACTTGAGGCTTTTATCAATCTGACGTCTTGTTTATACCCCAGTGTTTAAATCTCCAATAATATTATCTTCTGGATGATAATACACGGTTCGTGGAATGACAATAGTAGAAACACTCACATCTTGTTGAAGATTTGTAACATTTTCTTCAACATTCATTTCAACCGAACTCAGAGTAGCCATAAATTAAATAATGTCTTCATCTGATTCACTATCATCATAAAAATAGGAGTAGTCTCAGGAACTTGTAGAGAAAGTTCGTCTTGATTCTAATATTGAGGTTCAACTTGTAGATCATCATGAGGTGTCGGGACAACAGTTGATACGGGTTCTTCAATTTGACAATCATCAAGCTATTGATGATATAACATTGAAACAACTTCATCGGTGAGATCTTCCTATGGTAGGTTAAAACATTTCCAAAGGTTGTCAAAATCAAACATCCATTCAAGCTATTTTACTTGCATGATTTGACCCAAGCTAGGTAAGAATACATGTTGCAATGAGCATAGCCCACAAAAAATCCATCTAAAGTTTTGGATCCAAACTTGCCATCAGGACCAAGAACGGTTCAGGGAGACCCAAAAGGTTCAAGGCACTTAATGTTTTTCTTTCTTCTATTAAGTAGCTCAAAACAAGTCTTCCCATGTCTCTTCACAGTTAGAATGCGGTTCAAAGTTTAACATGCAAACGCCACAATTTTGGCCCAAAATAAACATGTAGTTTTGAATCGACTAACTTGGTTCGTGCAGTTTCAATCAACGTTCGATTCTTTCGTGCAACGAATCCATGTTGTTGTGGAGTGTAAGACGCACTAAACTCATGAAGAATCCTGTGACCATTGCAGTATTCCAGCATCTGATTATTCTTGAATTCCTTCTCGTTGTCACTTCGGATTCTTTTGATCGGAAAATTATACAAATTCTCCAATCTTGAATAGAATCATCAAGCTGTCAAATGTCACATCTTTAGAATCTAAGAACATTACCCATGAGAATCTAGAGTAGTCAGTAACCACTAGGAAATAGAGTTCCCCGGTGACAGTTTTGACATTCACGGGACCAAAAATATCCATGTGCAAACGCTGAGAAGGTAAGTTGATAGAATTAATGATCTTCGTCCGATGTGACTTCTTCTTTTGCTTACCTTTCTTGTAGCTTAGATAATATTCACTCAGATGAAAACTTTTCACATTCACCCCATCCACCAGTTGATGTGAACTAGATAGTTCATCCTCCTCAAGTGAATATGTCCCATTCGATGATGCCATAAACTAAACTCATTTTTTGATGCCTTTGAAATGAAACATTGAGCAGTACGAGAAGATGTCGAAGCAGTACACATGTTGAGAATATGAAGATCATTTTTCTCGAGGACCACATGTTAAGATCCACTCTTCAGGTATTAAAAATTCAACTTTCAGAATCATGCACTCTTTGTTGGTAAAATGAGTTGAGAAACCTTTGTCACAAATTTGTGAAATACTTAACAAATTATTCTCCAACTCAGTGATGCAATTCACTTTGTCAAACATAACCATGCCATTAGACAATATGCCTTCACCAACTATTTGCCCACCTTGGTTTCCAGCAAAACCCAATTACCCTCCTCTTATAGATCTAACATCTTCAAGCAAATGAAGGGTACCCGTCATGTGCCATGAGGCTCCACTATCCATTATCCAACATGAATCATTGGATCTTGGAAGCCTCTACACATATACTAAAGGACTTAGTGAAACAAGGAAACCCATGTCTTCTTGGTCTTCGCTTATTTGATTTTATCCACAAACAACAACTCATCAAATTATAAGTCACTAGTTAAGGCACTTATACAACCTTCACTTGACTCCTTAGAAATTGATTTCTCCATTTCACAACAAAAAGATGGACTAACATTTAAATCAACATGTTTAGGTTTAGCCACCCAGTTCTGTCCAAACAACTGTTTTTGTTGTAAAAAAATTACTTATAGGTTTTGAACACTCACCTATTCCAAAAACACCTTTCACATATTCTATGTTTTGAGCAACTCCAACCGCGTTTTTTAGATTTGTGTAGGAAAAATTCTTGGTCAACAACTGGTCTAACCGTTGGTTTTACAACATGTTTAACATAAAAAAAAATTTAGTATGAACATGATCATGCTTAAATTGATTCAGCCCCACAAACAACAATTTCCTTAGCTTTGATATCCATAACCTCAACAACAATTTTTTGATATCCATAACCTCAACAACAATTTCCTTAGTTTTCTTATCATCCCCACAAACACTTGTCTCTTGATCCACATCAGTTACATCTTCCTTATTTCCTATAATACCATTCTCAACATTATTCTCAACATTAGTCTTTACAACCTCAACAACATTAGCTTGAAAGTAGTTGTTCCTGTTAAAACCTTCATCAACTTGTGAAGCATGATATGCCTTTTGAGAAGTATAGGCTTCATTTGGTTTCTTGGTGATAATTGGATCAACTTGAGTTGATGAATTTTTTGTGGTAAATACCTTGTTTGTTGTAGTCTCTTCCAAATGGATTCGACCCATTATCAGTAACTTCCTTATTCGTGCATTCTCTTTTGAAATGCCCATTTTCCTTGCACTTGAAACATCTCACCTTTGATTATCAAACCCAAGCTTAGATGTATTACCATCAAGGAAATTTCTTCCAGTAATATTCTTAAACCTTTGAGCTTTTCTAATTACACTTTCTATACACCTTCTAATGTTAAGCATCTTCACTTCTTCGGGATCAGTTTGAACATAATATTCTTTTGTCATGTTGAAGTTGTCTATTCTACCAGTAATAAGGCATTCATATCACTCCAACACAGCTCCCAAAAATTCCATGTGTTCTTTGACCTTATTAGCAAAGAGACCGTTAGCATTTTTTAGGTTTACAACAATGTTACAATGTACATCAGGGGTTTGGTTTTTGGATGCTTCAGATAGTTGCTCGGATGAGATTGTGCTTTGGTAACTGCTTTAAAATTGAGAGGTTTGTGGAATACTTTGTTGATTTCCCACAAGAGCAGCTCCCATATTATCAGTACATTAAGCAGTTTGAATCTTTGGGTTTTGAGGTACCACATATCGAGAACTTTTGAAGTAGAGACCAATATTTTGTGAAGCAGATGAACTCTTTAATTTTTGTTTCTTCCTTAGTTCCAATTCTTGTGCTTTCAATTTCTCAATGAAACTATCCAAGTTTAATCGTGCATATGCAACAGGATTGGCATGTTGAATCATTATGAAACTCTCCCACTCCTCTAGCAAAGCGTCAGCCAACTTATTAATGTACTCATAGTTAGGCTTTTCTATTCCCAAGCGCTTCATTTTGTTCACCAGATAGCAATACCTTTCTATCAATTGAGTAAATGATTCTCCTTTTACCGCTATGAAGATATCAAATTCTTTCTTCAGGAGTGTTGTTTTACTCTTCCTCATGCCAGGATTCCGTCTATCCTTATTCAACAAAGCTTGTCAAATGGAATAGCACGATCCATTGTGTTGAAGCAGTTGAAAATTTTCAGCTTTGATTGATTGTTGGAAAAGATGCAACATCTTCTTTTCCTTTGAAAGGTTGCTTGATCTCCAGTTTCAATTTGAGATAAACGATAACTGGATCCATTCTCATTCTTAGGTATGATATATTCCTCTTCAAAAATAGTCCAAGTATCGTAGTTCAACGCTTGAACATAGGTTTCAAACCTGTCGTCCCATGAAGGATAACCCTCCAGATTGAGAAGCTTTGGAGGCTTGTTGGAAGTACCCATCTTATTCTCCAAACTTAGATTGAGAAGCAAGCTTGATGGCTAAGACACCAATGCATTCATGTTATCCATTTTCACAACAAGATTACCTAGTGATAAGTCTTCTTTCCGTATAAGTCCCCACCAATATATATGTCTAAGAAACGTATATCTTTGATGTATATGAAATTATACATCTTTTCAGCATTAAAATATATCCAAATAAGCCTAATTTTGGCAACTATATTAGAATAAACAACCACTAATGTTTTAATTTCTATCTGTAGGTAAATATAGTCCTAAAGAATAAAATGAGCTAAAAAACGAAGAAAAAAAGAGATAAACGGTGAAAACTTTCTCAGCATATCCCATGGTGAATCAAGACATGGCCATGCCTAGAGCATGCGAAGTAAAGAAAAAAAATCAGGAAGTCAAGACATAGCCATGTTAACCAAGACACGCCCGATGTTTTCAAAGGCAATAAGAAAAGACAATATAGAAGGTTCTGAAGCAAAACACGGACATACCTTCAGAACAAGATAAAAAGACAAAACATGAAGAGTTTGGACTGTTGTGGAACTCAACACGGTTGGGCGTTGCTTAGCATGGCCTTGTAACCCTTGAGCTTTACGATTTGACATGGAAAATTAATGTCGTAGGAAAATATGGTAACACGGCCGTGCCATGCTTAACACGGTCGTTCCTAGAGAACCTGGAAAACCTATAAATTGAATGCTCTTCTTCTTCATTAAATGAACTTGAACACCCCTCAAAGAATCATTCAATACTCTACAACCGTCTCCTTTCACCACCATTAATAAGGGAATTAATCTCATCCATCCAAATCTCGAAGATTAAGGAGATTAAGCTTTTGGGAAAAGTCATTAGCATCAAATATTAGTCATCCAAATTGTTTTGATTGTTTCAATTTGTTCATATTTGTATCTATTACTTTGATAATTATCATTATGTCTATTATTGGCTAACCTTCCATAGTATTATCTTGGTTTATAAAGAAACTTAATTGAAGTCTAATAATGATAGTAAAACACGTGATCGGTTTTTAATAACTAATGGTTATGTTGCAATTATCACATGATGAGAATTTGTTAAAATACTCTTAAAAGATACCCCAAATTCTAAACTTGTCGATAAGCCGAGAAATTGCTAGTCTTGCAAAGCCTTGGCGAACCTTAAAATAGACACCAATACCCCAAACTTGATGATAAGTCAATAATTCGCGATTCTTATGAGGACTTGGTTGATAAATTGTAACATTCGTGACAAAACGAGGTACACCTTAATCACTCGTAGCAAATAAACAATTAATCGGTTAATTCGTAATAAAACGAGTAACCGAACGATAATGTTATGACCCGTATATATACTGGGGGTTATATATGAGTGATATATACATTATAGTGGCTAACATGTTGATATTAAGACCTAGTACGTACATAACCATTTAAACGAAAATGGTTTCATTTAACTATATGTTATGAACTTAAACGCGATCGTTAATACCAATCAAGTCAAAAAAGACTTATAAAACACTTATATATGATGTGTTAAGAAATCCGTGAAAATAATTTGGAATTTTACAACGAGCTAGTATGTTTTACTTAGTTTACAAAAATTAGCTTAAAAACACTCATTTTTGCAATGTTTATCAAACCCGGATTTTTTTCTCGCAAAACACCGAATCCGAAATAAACTTGGAGCCAAGATTGAGCTTCGGGCATGAAAAACGAGGCAAGTGGGGCCAAAAGAGAGGCCCTTTGGCAACCGCTAGTATGGGACCCCCCCCCCCCTCTAGATATTTTAGTTAAAATATCTTGTTTCCTTAATTCATTTTCACATGCTACACCAAAAAACAAGTCCAATAGCTGAGTTCGTCATTCCAGGATAAAAACTCATGAGATTAGGCTAAATTATTTTAGTTTTAATCTTGTTTTAATAAGTTATAATTAGAGAAATAAGTTTTGATTTGTATAAAACATGTTTAACCATCTAAAATCTCTTAAAATAACTAAAAACATGGTTTGATCCTAAACATGAATACAAACCAAGAGCATATGTTTTTTGACTAAAAACACGAACTATAACGTTTTTACGATTTGAAAACTCGATTTAAAAGCTTAATCGAAACCCTAATTTACAAGGTTTATTGATTGATGTTGGATGCTTTATTTTGTGTTATGTGACCTGTATATATACTAACTTGAGAAACAAGAACCCGGAGAGGCGATAAAACGACCAAAACACTCGGACAAACTGCAATGGTAATAACCGAATAATCATTTAGGGGTTGTTTAGGATTAGATTGTTACTTGATAATTGTTAGCCTATGAAACTCTGCAAGGACGTTAGGGAGCATATGAGAGAATCCCTGTCCAAATTTAGTAATTTTTCGATAAACGGAGAATATTTGGCGGAATTATTACCATTTATTGGGGATTTATTATGAAAAATAGTTAAAATGATGGAACAATTTTGATATTTTATGGAGAACTCAGAAATACCATAGTTAGATCACACTAAAAATTTGGGATTAATTGGAGAAGTCTAAGTATGGTTCGTGATTTTTCGTTTAATCGATTTTTAACGCCGAATGATGCACGAAAAGGTTTTATCGGATTTTTACAAGAGTTATTTGATAATATTTTGACCATTCATAAACGGGTGATTTATCGGTTAATTATAATGCATAAAATGAATTTTTATAAATAAATAGATAAGTTCAAAAATTCTGGAATTATTTTTATAAAATCCTACATATTTTGATTAGTTAGTACAAAAATTCTTATAACTTTTCTATATATATATAAAGAGTTATAATAATTTAAAGATTTAATTAATTTATGTTTTGAGAAAACCGGCATCGTTATGTTTAACGAACTGACTGGTATGTCAAAACGTCTAAAGTGGTCAAATATCATAGTTTTGTAAGAATTTGATAAAAAAAACGAACTTTTTACGAGATTTCCGGAAAATTCGGGTGTGTTGTATGCATATTGTACAATCCAACCCGTATGAAACGGAAACGAACCCTGCGACCAATCAAGATACTGAAACCTTAAATTTCTTTAATAAATAGAATCATTTTATCAAACAGTATGTTTACTTAAGTTTGTGTGATCTTACCTATTTCCGAAACGCGTAAACAACTATTTTGGCCAGGCACGGAAAACGGTGAAACTAAGATAATATTGGTTTTTAAACATTTCATATCGTACAATGTCACAATCTAAGACTACTGGTATGTTCTCGGCATAACAGGCATATCCAAACTAGATATATAGCCCAATTTCTTTTAAAGACTGTACTAGTATTAACAATGAAATATCGATTTTAGAATACGGGCTATAATCGAAGTGTAATACGTACTGCACGTGTAATTGTTTGATACCACTATAGGGTGAGTTTCATGACCCTTCTTTTTCAACTGTTTTACGAACATTTGGGCTGGAAAGCATGTTTATGTATACCTATATATTTGGAAACGTTGTATGATGTGAAATATCTAAGTTGTAGCACTTGAAAGTCCCCACACACAAGTGATTAACTATGAGCCCATGACATGTGAATAGTACTATTGGTTTAACAAACACAATTGACAGGACCGGTGGGGTATGTCAGATCATGTTTTACAATTGCACATGACCACACGAACCTTTTGTAACATGCTATGTGGTGTTAGACATAGTACCTTTAGGGCATGTGGCAGTTGAGGCCACGGGGAAACGTGTGGGCAGTGGAGGACACATGGTATAACTTGTCAATGACTGACTTGTGGCTTAGTATAATTTCATTGTATACATACTTACAAACATACATACTGAATACTACGATTACGTATATTGATCTCGTACAAACTTATGAAACTCACCAACTCTTTATAGTTGACCCGTTTTAACATGCTTTTCAGGTGAGCCGAAGTTGGAATAAATTGCTTATGTGCTTTGTGTTAAGAATGAGACTGACACGGTGTAGATAGACGCAAGCACACTATTAAAAAAATAAACGGCCAAGAGAACCGGTTATGTGTATTTCATCTAGTTTGTAAACTTAGTACAAAACAATGTTACACGATGTAAATTAGTTTGTTAGTTTTCTTTATAACAATGTGGTTGATACCAGAGGTGTCTGTTGCATTCCCGTATTACGGTTCCGCAATTACCTAGTCGGGGTGTGATAGAAGTTGGTATCAAAGCCATTGGTTATAAAGAATTGTGATGTCCCTTAAGATACCCTAATATATAACCGTAGGCTCGATTAACTATGGGAATAAATAATACTTAATAATATATACTGATGACGTTCGGGATGAACTCGAATGGGCAAGTGGTTATTATTGTCCGGATGGTAATAACGGACTTGCTTGTACAAGGGAAAAACAGCAACATAACATATGCTAATATGTATGAATACATGTATGTATCTTATTGTGATTTATATTATTTAAAAATAATATTCTTATTACTAACCCTTGTGCAGAGTTATGTCGAGACCTGCCAATTGTCTATCTATCGAGGTTCTAGTACTACACGAAAAAGAAGAAGAATAAGATCCATAAGAGGAACCTGAGGAGGAGCCTGTGGAAGAAGTAGGAGAAAGCTTAGGGGATGCAGTAGTCCCACACGAGGTACCGACAGACCAGTCTGATTTATCGAGCTACAGATATGATAGTGATCCCCTTAAGGAATCACCTAGGCTAGAGGTTGGATCTACTAGTGCTTATCATTCCTCGGTTAGAGCTCCCTGATCCCCTACTCCATTTGTGCACCATACACCATTACCCCCACCCACTCATAGAAAGCGACAGACTGCTCGCATGAGCGTGCACTCACCTGAACACACCTTTTCCCACCTCGATTGACATACCATAGGGGAGAAACTTCATATGCACAGGTTATTGAGATACCCATCCTTACCAAGGGTCTACCTGCACCAGTTCTATAGCCACCCCTTCTACCCGATTCAGCATGGTTGGAAATGTTAACTGATCAGATATTAGAACAATCATCCTCAACAAACAACCTTAACCAACACAGACATGAGATGCAGGACCATATTGCTATATACAGCGGGAAGTGAAATACGCACAAAGTTCAAACGCTCATTACCGTTGGTGCTTGGATCGGGCGATGACGTTGTTAGGTAATTGTACGGCAGTCATTACGGCCTAAGTGGCTGCCGTTGTGTAGTTGTATCATATACGTATGAATGGGTAGAACACGAGTAGTATAGTTTGGTTGTACATAGTCTCTTGATGTCCCATGCAGCTTTTTGTAGCAGCATGTTGGACTGACATGGGAAATGTTTTCAGTTTAATATTATTACAAGCACTGGCCTTTATCGAGTTAAGTCTATCTTCGTGACAAATTTTGATACACATATACAAGCGCTGGCCTATACCAGGTTAAGCCTATGCGCTAATTTTGGATGCATATGTACAATAACGGTTATGGGTAATACAAATGTGTTCTTTGGCATAGTTGTGTGTTTATGATTATGATTATCTTGTTGATGTGTTTGTTATAATGGAAATGATACTAATTAATATATATTGGATTATTGTTATAGAATGGCCCCAAAGAAAGTTAACCCTATATCTGAGGCGAAAGTGACTGAAATGATTGCTCACCAATTACAAGCAGTGATTCCAACTATTGTAGCGCAAGTCACTGTTGGTATTCGTGAAAATACAACTATTAATCATCCGTCGAGCATCATTACGGCCACTGATACTATACCTCCGCCAGATACTAATGTAGGCCCGGGAATTACTAGCGCACTGACTACTGATACTGTTATTAACAACAATAATAATACTCGCCCGACTATTAATGTCATTGGAAACCCCAAACCCGTTTTGAACACCAATAATGTCACGAATACAACTCCCCCACCGAATGTCAATACAACTACAAATGTTAATGCTCAACCAAATACTAACAACAATCGTCACAACCAAGAAACCCCACATAGGAATATTCGTTCAAACAATTTACATTGTGTAAACCGACAGAATTCAAGTGTACTGAGGGACCCAATGGGTTAGTAAAGTGGATCGAAAAGATGGAATCTGTAATCAACATCAGTGACTGTCCACTAGACCGTATAGTCAAGTACGCCACCAGTATGTTTGTGTATCATAATTTGATGTGATGGAACACAATTTTACAAATAAGGGGACAAGACGTTATAAATTGTATGTCATGGGCCGAACTGACAACCCTTTTATTGGAGCATTTTTTACCAATAAGTGAAATTCAAATGTTAGAACACGAATTGTGGAACTTAGAACTGAAAGGTGCTGACCACGTGGGGTACACCAACCATTTTAATAATTTGTCTCGCTTAGCACAATGGCTAGTGTCACACCCTCAAAATCCACTAACGGAGTTTTACCGTCAGAGGGTGTGAACTGGCAGGATCGGAATCATTAGTTATAACCAAACCAAAGAAAAACGTTTAAATGAAAGTAAGTGCGGAAGCGTAAAACCTTAATTCAAAGGTTGCGTCACGCAGGACGACTTAAAACCAAATGTAACTGTTAAAATTAAGTTTGCAGAATAAAGTGTTTTCATTAATGCATGCTCCTAAACCGCGCGCCAGCCTCGGCTACCTGAGAATAACATACTAAAAGTGTCAACACAATGTTGATGAGTTCACAAGTAAAATAAAATAAATCGTTTAGCGTTTTGCGTAACCTCGTTACGACGTTTAAATGTTGCGTAACCCCGTTACGACGTTTGAGTGTGTAACCACGTTACAGCGTTTGAGTGTGTAACCATGTTACAGCGTTTAAGTGTGTAACCACGTTACAGCGTTTAAGTGTGTAACCACGTTACAGCGTTTAAGTGTTTTGCATTACCAGATAGTGTTATGTCAAATTATATATCGATAGGTAGCTAATCTATACAACAAGTATCGCTAAGTGGTTCGCGACCGAAGCTGACTGTTTATCAAGTGCCCGTCACCAGGTCCTCCAGACCATGGTAAGTGTTAGCCAAAATTTACACCCACTCAACCTCCAGTTGAGCTTAGCGTCGGGTGGGGTTTGTCAAACCCAGTAGTACTACCCAAAAGTGACTCGCTATTCCAAATATTAACCAGTCCGATGTGTGGGACTTCAAATGTTACGTATGCCGCTTAGCCTTTACAAGTGATATATAATTTATAACAAAATCTTTCATATGCGTTTATCTCAGAAAATATGTTTATCGGAGTATGTTATCTCCCCCAAGTGAAAAAAGTTTGAAAACAGTTTAAGAGTGGGGTAAGTGAACTCACTGTTTGCGAAGAATATCCGATCTAGATCACCGAGTGATGCGCGTCGTAGAAAACTCTCTAGCGTTCTAAAATAACAAAGAGATTTTCTAAGTATCGGAATGTTTAACGAGTCTCTAGACTCGGCACATAATACCTATGCACGTAACATGTTTCGTGTTTCGTTTGTGAATCGTGTGTGACTTAAACAAGTAAAATTGTGATACGATACATGAGTGAGCAATTACTTTCGTGTCACGTATTAATAACATACTTATTAGCAATTATTCCCGTAGGGGCATTTTGGTCAACAAACAAAGACTAACTAACCATTATTCCCCATAAGGGCAATTTGGTCAATTCATGGCAATCAACTAGCAACTATTCCCCGCAAGGGTATTTTGGTCAAAATACAACAATTATATAAAAACTATCATATTTCATGCATTCCTATACAACTCAGCAGCTAGTTTCGTTATGACAGAATTTCTACTTGAAAGATTGCACTAGTTTACCGATTATAACGTCTCAATTAATTTACCAAAAATTACCACAGGAGCATACATATCTTAGGTTTCCAGAACATCTTTTATCTTATTTTTATTCCATATAGATTGTTCATAATGATCAAAACATTACAGCTAACTTATATCAGTCAGATTCATGCACATCAGAATATTATTTGCAATTCCCGTTAAACGAAAAATCCAATAAATGCAAGACCACTTGGGTTTGGTTCCTAACTCAGTGAGTCAACCTCCAGAAGTGGAACCAACCCAATTGGTCTCGTAGTTCATGAGATATAACATTTACAACATAACCTAACAGCAGGTCTAACAGCTCAGCTTTGCATCACGTTTTTGTAAAATCATAAAAGTATACTTCCACTTATCCAAAAATTACGAATTTATACTTCATAGAAACTAGACTCAACCTAGTTTACTGCAGTACCCACAATCTCAATCAATTTTCACGTTTACACTTCGTTACAGTCAGTTAAACATCGTATATACGTTCTGTCCAGAATCTGTTCACATCAAAACTCATCATAATAACAATCTATGAACTATCATGCATCCATATAACCCTCTAGACACTATAACTACTATCCATGCATATCAATTACACCATACCTACAAGATTAGGGTTTTATTTGAACTCACAATCAAGGACACAACAATTAACATGCAATACTATCAAACTAGTTATCAATTCATTATCCAAATAACAACAATCATATTAATCATATGCATGAACAAAATCGGCCAGCTAGGGTTTGTTATTAACCCAACAAACATCAAATTCAATCAACAAGGATGTGAAGGATGATCAAATATACCTTCCTAGCACTTTGTTCTTCAATCAAAGGCTTGAATTGATGGTGTATGTGTGTGTGTTTGTGGACGGCAGCCAAGAGAGAACAAGGGAGGGCCGATCGGGTCTTGTGGGTTTAGAATAATAGGTTAGGGTTTGTTTATTTGTGATATATTTATAAACAAACAAGTTACACTCTAGTCCTTCTACTTTCAAGTGTTGTTTTTCTAGAACATTCTATCCTAACTTGCACATAATCATGACAATAATATAACACATAATCCTAACACATAGTTATCACATCATTAGTGTTTTAGTGTGCTTCGTTTATTCCTCAATCGTTTGCGTTTCGGTGCAAATCCCGAAAGACTACTACACATGTAGTAAGTGTTAAGCGTCATTTAAACCCTAGTTTAAATGTAATGAAGTATGCGTTATAGATTCAACGATCTTAAAGTTTGAATTAACGGAGTTGAGTTAACGAGGTTAACCTGAAATTGACGATTGTCACATCATTCCCATGTTAAAGAATTTTCGTCCCGAAAATTTGAGTCAAGTCGTGATGAGAGCCTGAAAAAGTAAGAAAGATTTTCAGTTTGTCATATCATCCCCTAGTAGAAAGAAATTTCGTCCCGAAATTTAGTTCATACCTCCGGTGATGTTTGACGGTTTGCCGGGTTTCGCGGTTTTCGGTGTTTGGTTAGCCCTTCAAAAAGGTGAGGATACTTTTTCATCATGTGATCCTCGCGTTCCCATGTGAACTCCGGTCCACGTCTCGAGTTCCAACGAACCTTAACGATTGGAATTTTGCTGCGTTTGAGCGTTTTGGTTTCCCAATCCAAAACCTCGACTGGTTCCTCAATGAACCGTAACTGTTCATCAACTTGTAGTTCCTCCAACGGGACTACTTGGGTTTCATCAGATAGGCATTTCTTCAAATTTGATACGTGGAATACATCGTGTACGCCACTGAGTTCTGTTGGTAGGTCCAGTCGGTACGCCACCGGACCAATGCGCTCAGTTATCCGGTACGGACCAACATATCGTGGGTTGAGTTTGTTTCGCTTACCAAAGCGAACCACACCTTTCCAGGGTGAGACTTTGAGTAACACTCGATCGTTTACTTGAAATTCGAGAGGTTTTCGGCGCTTGTCGGCGTAACTCTTTTGGCGATCTCGTGCTGCTGCCATGCGATTTCGGATTTGAACAATCTTTTCCGAGGTTTCGAGTACCAGTTCCGGACCAGTGATTTGGCTATCACCCACCTCTGCCCAGCAGAGTGGCGATCGACACTTCCGTCCGTACAGCGCTTCAAACGGCGCTGCCTTAATACTTGCGTGGTAGCTGTTATTATACGAAAACTCTACCAAGGGTAAGTGGGGTTCCCAACTTTTTCCGAAATCTAAGACGCATGCACGCAACATATCCTCCAGGGTCTGAATAGTCCGTTCACTTTGCCCATCCGTCTGAGGATGGTATGCGGTACTCATATCGAGACGTGTGCCCAGTGCGCTTTGCAGCGACTTCCAAAAGTGTGAGGTAAAACGAGAATCTCGATCGGAAATGATCGAGACAGGCACTCCGTGTCTCGACACTACTTCCTTCATGTAGACACGAGTCAGTCTTTCCATTTTGTCTGTTTCCTTAATCGCTAGGAAGTGCGCCGATTTAGTCAACCGGTCAACGATCACCCAGATGGTATCGCATCCCGTCGGTGTTTTAGGCAAACCCGTAATAAAGTCCATTGAGATGTGTTCCCATTTCCACATTGGGAGTTCCGGTTGTTGCAGTAGACCAGATGGTTTCTGGTATTCTATCTTGACTCTGGCACAAGTCAAGCATTTGCTCACGTAGGTGGCAATGTCGGCTTTCATGTTCGGCCACCAGTAAAGTTCCTTTAAATCATGATACATTTTATCTGAGCCAGGGTGGATAGAATATCGGGACTTGTGAGCTTCGTCCATCACTAGAGTTCTCAATTCTCCGTACCGTGGGACCCAAATCCGGTTCTCAAAATATCGGACCCCGTCCGATCTGGTTTCAAGTTGCTTGCTCATGCCCCGCATGAGTTCCGATGGAAGATTATCATCTTTCAACGCTTCCAGTTGCGCATCGCGAATCTGATCGGGTAAGCTGGCATGAATCGTAAGTTGCAATGCTCTCACCCGTCTGGGTTTATCTGTTTCTTTTCTGCTGAGGGCGTCGGCCACCACATTGGCCTTGCCAGGGTGGTACTTGATGGCACAATCGTAATCTTTAAGCAGCTCGACCCAACGACGCTGTCGCATGTTCAGCTCCTTCTGATCGTAGATATGTTGGAGACTCTTGTGGTCGGTGTAAATGGTAAACTTGGTACCGTACAAGTAATGCCTCCATATCTTAAGAGCAAACACTACAGCTCCGAGTTCCAAATCATGGGTCGTGTAGTTCTTCTCGTGAACCCGTAGTTGTCTAGAGGCGTAGGCTATAACCTTCTCGAGTTGCATCAGCACACAACCGAGACCTTGTATAGATGCGTCACAGTGTACCTCAAAATTTTCTGTTCCCTCGGGGAGGGCTAAAATAGGGGCGCTACAAAGCTTGGTTTTCAACAGTTGAAAAGCGGATTCTTGTGCGTCACCCCAGTTGTACTTAGTGCCCTTATGAGTCAAAGCGGTGAGGGGTTGAGCAATCTTTGAAAATCCCTCGATGAAACGCCGATAGTAGCCGGCCAGTCCTAGGAATTGTCGCACCTCAGTCGGAGTCTTAGGTGCTTCCCAGTTTTTGATGGCCTCTACCTTACCGGGATCGACATGGATACCATTCTCGTTGATCACATGTCCTAAAAAGTGAACCTCGCGAAGCCAAAATTCACATTTCGAGAGTTTAGCATACAGTTGTTCCTTCTTCAGTAGTTCCAGAATTATCCTTAAGTGCTCTTCGTGGTCAGTCTCGTTCTTGGAGTAGACGAGAATATCATCAATGAAAACAATCACAAACTTGTCGAGGTACGCCTTGCATACTCGATTCATGAGATCCATAAATACGGCTGGTGCGTTGGTTAGGCCAAAAGGCATAACTGAAAACTCGTAGTGACCATACCGTGTTCTGAAAGCCGTCTTTGAAATATCTTCTTCGCGCACTCTCACCTGGTGATAACCGGATCGTAGATCGATCTTCGAGTAGTAACTCGATCCCTGAAGCTGGTCAAACAAATCATCAATTCGGGGTAAAGGATAACGGTTCTTGACCGTCATCTTGTTCAACTCCCGGTAGTCGATGCACATTCGGAAAGTCCCGTCTTTCTTTCGGACAAACAAGACAGGGGCTCCCCATGGCGATGAGCTAGGTCGGATAAAACCTTTATCCAACAAATCTTGCAACTGGGTGGACAACTCCTGAAGTTCCGCCGGTGCGAGCCGATACGGGGCTCGTGCTATGGGTGCTGCACCGGGTGTCAACTCGATCTGAAATTCGACTTGACGAATAGGAGGGAGTCCAGGTAAATCCTCCGGGAAAACTTCCGGGAAGTCTCGCACAACCGGTATGTCTTCAATTCGTTTCTCCTCCGCGGGTTTCTCAACAATCTGCGCCAAAATTGCCGGATGACCCTTTCGTAAATACTTCTGTGCCTTCAAAAGGGTAATAACGCTGGTGGTCATGCCGCTTCTCTCGCCTCGGACCGAAATGATCTCGCCAGAAGGGGTGGTAATATGGACTATCTTATCATGGCATATAATCTCCGCTCGGTTCTCGGATAACCAGTCCATGCCGACAACGACATCGAAACTACTAAGCGTAAAAGGAATAAGGTCGATGTCAAAGACATGACCTGACAGTTTCAACTTACATCCCGCAAGTATATGAGTTGTTATTACAGTTTTACCGTTAGCTAATTCAACAGGAAACTTAGCGTCTAACGGGGTTGGAGTAAGGTTTAAAAGTTGGCTAAAGGCCTTTGACACAAAACTCCTATCAGCTCCAGTGTCAAACAAAACAGAAGCAAAACAATCGTTTACAGGGAACTTACCAGACACCACATGCGGATCTCTGCGGGCTTGACCCGATCCAATCACAAACGCTCTTCCTTTGCCATTTCCTCCACCGTTACTGCCACTTCCATTACCCCCATTATTGTCATTCTGTTTCAGCTTGGGGCAATCCTTACGGAAATGACCTTCCTGTCCGCATTCAAAACATCCCTTAGTCGTCATCGGTGGCTTAGGAGCACCCTTCGCCGCAAGGTCTCCTCTACATTCCTTCGCTTGATGACCTATCTTTCCGCATCTTTGACACTTGACACGGTCACATTGACCAACATGATGAAAGTTGCACCTGTTGCACTTTGGATATTTCCCAACATATCTGCTCGAAACCTGCCCGCTACCGTTGTTGTTGTTGTTGTTGTTGTGATTCTAAGTGTTGAAACTCCGAGTAAATTCGGGCTTACGGTATTGGTGTTGCGGTGGGAGGTTTGAGGATGAAGATCTGGTGTTGTCAAACTTTCTCTTCCCGCTGTTCGGGTTACTGTTGTTGTTACTGTTGCTGACGTGGTCATTACTCGGGTTGTCTCGGGCTTTAACAGTCGAACCCCTCGGTGGTAACGCACCCTGGGTCACAGCCTGATCCGTCAGTTTGTGAGCCAAACGGATCGCTTGTTGGATCGTGGCTGGTCTGGAAGACGTCACCATACCCTGAATCTGTGGTGCTAACCCATCAATGTACATCTCTATTCTCTTGCTAGGCGGATCCACCATCCGCGGACACATCACTGCCAACTCGTGCGAACGAGTAGTGTAGCTTTCAATCTCTGAACCCACCATTTTCAACGACCAAAACTCCGACGCTAACTTCGAAATTTCTTCCCTCGGACAGTACTCCTCTCGCATCATGTTTTTGAACTCCTCCCAGTTCATCGCGTTAGCCAGTTCCAATCCAAGGATCTGGACGTTCGAATTCCACCAAGTGAGGGCGGAATCCTCAAGTGTCCCAGCAGCGAATTTGACCCTACTGGCAGGGGGACAATTACACATCTCAAAGGCCGACTCGGCCTTCTCAGCCCAACGCAGGAAGCCTATAGCTCCCTCAGTGCCCTTAAACGTACTGGGCTTGCAGTCAAGGTAGTTCTTGAAGGTACATGTTCCATTCGGACCTCCTGTTTGATTCTGAACGTGTGCAGCTAAAGCGGCAGCAACATGGTCATTCAGCAGAGTTTGGAGTTCAGCTGCAGTCATGCTGATGTTACCACGTCCTCGTCCAGCGTTTCTTCCGGCCATTTCCTAGAATCACAGTATAAAATGTTAAACATGAATTTTTCTTTCATATACAACACACCATACATGTAATAAAAAAAAATAGGTAAGAAAGAAAAAAAAATAAGAAACAACATCACATCACAACCACATATTAGTCTAAATAAAAATTCATGATTAAAACCATTGTATTCGCTACAAAGTATTTCCAATCAATCCTTAAAATCATAGAAAAATAATAGTTAGGATGGAGACAACCCCTCCATCTAAGTATCATCATCACTAGATGTCGTCATCTGAGGACACTTCCGAATGTGCCTCCTCCTCAGCCGGTTCTTCCTCCGGTTCTTCTTCGGGTTCCTCCTCGGGATCTTCCTCGGGATCCTCCTCAGGCTCCTCTTCGGGATCTTCTTCAGGTTCTACTTCAGGCTCTGCCTCGGGCTCGGCCTCAGGCTCTGCCTCAGGTTCTGCTGCGTTCTGAGCAAGTTGCATTTGTAGGATATCGCAACGTTCTAACGCTATCTCAGTTCGGGTCCTTGCTTCTTGGAGTTGCTCTTTCAAGTCTATCATTTCGGCTTGCATCTTCATCATAACCTTCATCTGTTGATCACTAGCCCCTTGCATTTCTTTCATTGCCGCTGCCATGCGGGCAATCTCCTCCTTATTCTCGGTTTCGTCTTTTAACAATCTGGAAACGTTCTCTCTTGTGTAGCGCATGTAACCCACATCACGCTCCAAACAAGAGACGACAGCTGCGAGAACTCGCTCCACGGGTTCGGTTATGGGTGGTAGGGTGTTAGGGTAAGCAGGGTGGTTCAGGTGAGGCAATGGGGGAACTTGTTCACGGTAGACCATACGTCTGATCATGTTGGGGTACCATTCCCAGCTAACGTTGTTGTCATACAAGCCTCCGGATAGGCGGTACCTCTTTGGTGCAGGAGCTTCGAGTTCCGGGACTACACGGGGTGGCGAGGCAGTAGGTAACTGCGGTTCCTTCCCGTGAGCATGCGTCATCGAATCGGATGATGGTGAGGGTGGCGTCGACATTCCTACAGGTAAGCCGTGTATATGCGCGCGTAAGAGTGAAGGAGGTAAAGAAATAAGATTTCAAGACTACACAAACCTATGCAGTGCGTATCATTATAACTAATGGGTCGTCGCGGTTATAGTCTAGTATGCATGCAGTTTCTAGTTCGCTATAACCAATGGCTCTGATACCAATCTGTCACACCCTCAAAATCCACTAACGGAGTTTTACCGTCAGAGGGTGTGAACTGGAAGGATCGGAATCATTAGTTATAACCAAACCAAAGAAAAACGTTTAAATGAAAGTAAGTGCGGAAGCGTAAAACCTTAATTCAAAAGTTGCGTCACGCAGGACGACTTAAAACCAAATGTAACTGTTAAAATTAAGTTTGCAGAATAAAAGTGTTTTCATTAATGCATGCTCCTAAACCGCGCGCCCCGCCTCGGCTACCTGAGAATAACATACTAAAAGTGTCAACACAAGGTTGGTGAGTTCACAAGTAAAATAAAATAAATCGTTTAGCGTTTTGCGTAACCTCGTTACGACGTTTAAATGTTGCGTAACCCCGTTACGACGTTTGAGTGTGTAACCACGTTACAGCGTTTGAGTGTGTAACCATGTTACAGCGTTTAAGTGTGTAACCACGTTACAGCGTTTAAGTGTGTAACCACGTTACAACGTTTAAGTGTTTTGCATTACCAGATAGTGTTATGTCAAATTATATATCGATAGGTAGCTAATCTATACAACAAGTATCGCTAAGTGGTTCGCGACCGAAGCTGACTGTTTATCAAGTGCCCGTCACCAGGTCCTCCAGACCATGGTAAGTGTTAGCCAAAATTTACACCCACTCAACCTCCAGTTGAGCTTAGCGTCGGGTGGGGTTTGTCAAACCCAGTAGTACTACCCAAAAGTGACTCGCTATTCCAAATATTAACCGGTCCGATGTGTGGGACTTCAAATGTTACGTATGCCGCTTTGCCTTTACAAGTGATATATAATTTATAACAAAATCTTTCATATGCGTTTATCTCAGAAAATATGTTTATCGGAGTATGTTATCTCCCCCAAGTGAAAAACGTTTGAAAACAGTTTAAGAGTGGGGTAAGTGAACTCACTGTTTGCGAAGAATATCCGATCTAGATCACCGAGTGATGCGCGTCGTAGAAAACTCTCTAGCGTTCTAAAATAACAAAGAGATTTTCTAAGTATCGGAATGTTTAACGAGTCTCTAGACTCGGCACATAATACCTATGCACGTAACATGTTTCGTGTTTCGTTTGTGAATCGTGTGTGACTTAAACAAGTAAAATTGTGATACGATACATGAGTGAGCAATTACTTTCGTGTCACGTATTAATAACATACTTATTAGCAATTATTCCCGTAGGGGCATTTTGGTCAACAAACAAAGACTAACTAACCATTATTCCCCATAAGGGCAATTTGGTCAATTCATGGCAATCAACTAGCAACTATTCCCCGCAAGGGTATTTTGGTCAAAATACAACAATTATATAAAAACTATCATATTTCATGCATTCCTATACAACTCAGCAGCTAGTTTCGTTATGACAGAATTTCTACTTGAAAGATTGCACTAGTTTACCGATTATAACGTCTCAATTAATTTACCAAAAATTACCACAGGAGCATACATATCTTAGGTTTCCAGAACATCTTTTATCTTATTTTTATTCCATATAGATTGTTCATAATGATCAAAACATTACAGCTAACTTATATCAGTCAGATTCATGCACATCAGAATGTTATTTGCAATTCCCGTTAAACGAAAAATCCAATAAATGCAAGACCACTTGGGTTTGGTTCCTAACTCAGTGAGTCAACCTCCAGAAGTGGAACCAACCCAATTGGTCTCGTAGTTCATGAGATATAACATTTACAACATAACCTAACAGCAGGTCTAACAGCTCAGCTTTGCATCACGTTTTTGTAAAATCATAAAAGTATACTTCCACTTATCCAAAAATTACGAATTTATACTTCATAGAAACTAGACTCAACCTAGTTTACTGCAGTACCCACAATCTCAATCAATTTTCACGTTTACACTTCGTTACAGTCAGTTAAACATCGTATATACGTTCTGTCCAGAATCTGTTCACATCAAAACTCATCATAATAACAATCTATGAACTATCATGCATCCATATAACCCTCTAGACACTATAACTACTATCCATGCATATCAATTACACCATACCTACAAGATTAGGGTTTTATTTGAACTCACAATCAAGGACACAACAATTAACATGCAATACTATCAAACTAGTTATCAATTCATTATCCAAATAACAACAATCATATTAATCATATGCATGAACAAAATCGGCCAGCTAGGGTTTGTTATTAACCCAACAAACATCAAATTCAATCAACAAGGATGTGAAGGATGATCAAATATACCTTCCTAGCACTTTGTTCTTCAATCAAAGGCTTGAATTGATGGTGTATGTGTGTGTGTTTGTGGACGGCAGCCAAGAGAGAACAAGGGAGGGCCGATCGGGTCTTGTGGGTTTAGAATAATAGGTTAGGGTTTGTTTATTTGTGATATATTTATAAACAAACAAGTTACACTCTAGTCCTTCTACTTTCAAGTGTTGTTTTTCTAGAACATTCTATCCTAACTTGCACATAATCATGACAATAATATAACACATAATCCTAACACATAGTTATCACATCATTAGTGTTTTAGTGTGCTTCGTTTATTCCTCAATCGTTTGCGTTTCGGTGCAAATCCCGAAAGACTACTACACATGTAGTAAGTGTTAAGCGTCATTTAAACCCTAGTTTAAATGTAATGAAGTATGCGTTATAGATTCAACGATCTTAAAGTTTGAATTAACGGAGTTGAGTTAACGAGGTTAACCTGAAATTGACGATTGTCACAGCTAGAAACACCGGAACCCAAACGTATCGAACGTTATATTTTGGGATTTACCCATGCTGTGAGGAGCATAGTAAACTCTGTTGCCCACCCAACCTTGGAAAGTGATATTTCTGAAGCCGGTATAGTTACTTTTGACTTCACAAGTACTGGAGTGATAAGGATGCCAAGGGAATCATCAAGTTTGAAACGAATTTATTATGGGACTAGGATGCAAGGGAACGCACAGAAGAAACGAGCCCGCCCGATGACCCAAAATGATGCCATGACCAGTTCTGATTTGAAACAAGAGGCATAAAAAGGAACCTTACCAAATTGCAAGAAATGTAATCTGCATCACATGGGTGAATGTCGACCGGAAGTGTGTCATAAGTGTGGGAAGACCGGGCACTATGCCCCAAACTGCAGAACCGCCACAAACAATACTAACCAACTACCTCCAACAAACCAACCTCGTTGTCTTCAACCACCACGACCCCAACCAACCTGACAACAACACAACCAGCAAACTTCACCCACAATGAATATCCGTACTGTTATGAGTGTGGCTGTACGGATCATTTTAGGAGAAATTTCCCCAAACTTAATCAAGGTGCAATGAGGAGGCATAATCAAGCACATGCGTCAACTTCCAACCCAGTCAGGGGACACGCTTTTGTAAATGGATCTGGTGAAGCGCGACATGACCCGTACGTAGTGACATGTACATTCTTAGTTTCCGGTCAGTATGCTTCAGTTTTGTTTGATACGAGCATCGATAGAAGTTTTGTATCTGTTAACTTTTTACCCTTGAAAAATATGCCGGCTAGTGAACTAATATATCCTTATACTATAGAGCTCGCTAACGGTAAGTCTATAATTGTTAACCAAATAATCCGAAACTTTTCCCTCATCCTAAACGACCAACCCTTCCTTATTGATTTTCTCCCAGTAGAGTTAGGTAGTTTTGATGTGATAGTCGGTATGGACTTGTTGTCTAAGTATAAAGTAGAATTCGTTCGTAAGGACAAGACAGTCAGAAATGTCCTTTTGAATGATGAAACGATCACGGTACAAGGAGAGCAATCTGGTAACGTACAACCTCTCGTATCCCAACTTAAAGTACTGCAGTACTTGCGCCAAGGTTGTATGATATACTTAGCAAGTGTAACAACAAAGAACGCCAATGAAAAACATATACAAGACATCCCAGTGGTACAATATTATTTAGTTGTTTTTCCCGATGAGTTACCTAGTTTATCACCGACCCGACAAGTTGAATTTCGTATTGACCTAATACCAGGAGCAGCTCTCATTGCTAAGACACCATACCGACTTGCACCTTATGAAATGCAAGAATTAGCCAATCATTTGCAAGAATTATTAGATCGAGGCTTTATAAGACCTGGTTATTCGCCGTGGGGAGCGCTAATTTTGTTTGTCGAAAAGGACGGAAGTTTTTAAATGTGTATCGATTACTGGGAAATGAACAATGTGACTATGAATGTCACACCCCGACCAAAGGCGACGGAACATGTCGGGGTGCAACGGATTGCCCATGAACAAAAAGACACTATTAAAGTGAAAATATTTAAACAACTCATTCATTTCATTCAATCAACCAAATAACACAGCTTGTTCATACAAAATAACATCAAACATAAGAAATAGTTGCTCATTCTTCTAATAACTTAAACGGTCTCAAAATGAAATAGCATCCTCGAACTCCAATCAACCAATAACCAAACCTGTAACAATGCATAAATTAATATTTGTCAACACGTATGTTGGTGAGCAATTTCATAGTTTTGAGTATATATAATATGAGTGAAATCCACAAATGTATATGAGACTATAAAATAAAAGCATCATTCATGGTATATAAAACATATGTAAATGAGGATCCTTTCTAATCGGTAACAACCGACATACTCGAATAATGATGCCCTATGCTACTTGCACAAGGCTAAGTAGTTAGGGGTGCGTATGATCATACTTATTGTGTTCCACAACAACATAAAATAAACACTCGTGCACGTAAAGCATATGAAACATATAACACACAATAGAGCAAGTATTCTAAGTATCATACACCCTAGAGTTTGTGGTTTGAAGATAGAGTATTATAAATCATTCTTTTTTTGAATAAGTATGCATGCTACCGTCAAAGTATAAAAAGGAAAACGGGGGATGGAATGTACTCACGTCAAATAAGTAACTTGAAGGATAGTTTGCAACAAAACGGGGGAAGGGTAAGTTCAACGGGCAAGACCTAGATTGAAAAGGGTCTTGAGTTAGTAAATGGTTTTGAAAGCTTTAAAGTAGAATAACTTGACAAGTAACATAAATAATTAAAGTTTGAAGGCAAAAATATAAATACATAAGGAGTTAAAGTAATGATTTTTGAAAAGTAAGTTTACTCGAAGTCGTCTCGGTATTCTATTTGTTAGTTTTTACTTAACCTTTGTTAAGTAAATATTTGGGTATAATTGCAATATTGCAAAGTTAAATAGATACCAAAACGAGACTTTACGAGTGTTCGGATTTGTCGGTTTGAGTATTGATAATTAATAAAGCTCGAACCTGAGATTCCAAAATGTTGAGATAACTCAATGAAATCAAAAGAAGCTTAACCAAGTGTGTAGTTCTATTAAGAAGAACCTTGACGTCCGTTAAGCAATTGTTTGGTTTTGTTGGTTCAAACTTGTTATAAAATCAAGTTAGATCCAACATACCAAGTGTTTTGAGAAAAAAATATAAAATAAGTTTATAAAATAGTTTTAGAGAAAATATGAGATTCGGTGGCTCAAAACACACTAGTGTGTCTTAAGGGAGTGAACTCGGTTTAGTTCGGTCTTGGTTCGGTCCTTGACTCGGAATAAAACCGAGGGTGGTTACCACATACCCAATACCATGTAACTTTATTAAAATAACTTAGAAATGATAGTACTCAAGTTTACATACAACATGTTAAAATAAAGTGTTTAAACAAGAGTTCGGCTTCGATTCAGTCCTTGACTCGGAGTAAAACCGAGGATGGTTGCCACATATCCAATACCATAGAACTCATTAAATTAAACTTAAAAATAATAATACTCAAATCTTTCATACAATATGTTAACAATAAAGTATTAAACAAAAGTTCGGTTTTGGTTCGGCTCTTGACTCGGAATGTAACCGAAAATGGTGGCCACATACCCAATACCATTGAACTATTAAAAATGATTTGGAAACTAAAAGTAAGTAAGGACTAAACAATATAATAAGCATAAACAAAATTAAAGCATGAATTAAAGTATAAATCAAGGACTATAATAGTCCTCCATGTAGCCTTGCCTTGTAGCACAACACTTCAACCAACCGTGACCGGAGAAGTGAAAGCCGAAGGAAACAAGGGGTGTATATTATATATATGTTGTAACATCAAGCTTTAAGTAACAGGAATTAATTAGAAACAAATATTAGTATTGTTTTGACCTTGAAGAGTCAACCTATAAGAACTTGAATAATGGATACTTGAATTTAGATTGAGAGAGAATTTAGAGAAGAAAGAGCAACCAAAATGGTGCATGGGACATTGCTTTTATAGTGGTGGAAGTATGGTTTATTCGTAAGGGGTAAAATGCATGTGATTGGTTAGAATGGTCAAACAACCTTTAGATAATTGATAATAATAGTCCATAAAGTCTGTTTTAAGATATTTTTAGCCATAAAGAGGTGTTTTAACGTATCGAAAAGGATGTTATCTTGATCCGACATTTTATTAATAACGAAGGACCCGAAAGATCAAAACGGGTCGGGTTCCTAATACAAAAACAAATACGAGTTAAACTGAAAATGACGAATGTCACAATCAAGAAAAGGTGTATGCTCAGATATACTAATTGTAGTTTTGAGGGTATAGAATTTTTTTTACATGAATTGATTTGTTATATTAGACTATTAAGTGCAATTGTGTATGATGTTTACCTTGGATTAACTGTTTTGATTTTGAAGTCTATAAAATGTGATTTAATGTTTGTATTTTTGCTATAACCGACTATTTGCCAAATACAAAATGTCAAAAGTCAAAACCATTACTTACAAACGGTAAGAAACAATTACTCAAGCCTCTGCGGCCGAGCATGGTTAGATCACCAAGAACTGTTTCTATGAGAAAGGTCTTTAGTTATTAACAAAGCCATAACTTATAATTTTTCTTTAGCAAATAGCAAAGCCATAACTCAAAATTTCACGCCTCCGTCGCGAAGCGCGGGTAAAAAAAACTAGTTATATACCATTTGCTTTTAATAACCTTTAACACCCTATTTCATTTAAGTTTTGAGGTTAACTTATTTTATAATCTTTATAATTGATTTAAATCCATGAACAAAATGTGTTTGTTTAACTTAAACTGAATAAACAAGCAGAACATGAGTGCTTAAACCAACAGATTTTTATTTTTTTTTTTTGTATTTTGTTAAGAAAATGAATGTGTTTGTGCTCGCATATGTTTGTTTGTTAATACTCGACAACCAGTTCACAAACATAAGCCATCATGAGTTAAAAGTAAGCATAAAAATCTAAATTAAAATATGTTAAACCTCTCAAAAATTAAAACAAATAAATCTGATCTCATGGTTTTATATACAAACTGGTTTAAAAGTGTGTTAGTAATAATTGAATTGGAACGAATATTCAAATTAACATACAAAATGGATGAAAAAAAATATAGACAAAACTTAAATGAAACAACATAAATGAACATAAATTGCCAAACTTAAACGAACATTCACAAACACAAATGAACAAATAAAACATTTGTACATGTTCATTCGTTTAATCATATGGATAAGAATGTGCTCATGTTCAATAGTTTATGATATGAACAAACATAAGTGTACTTTGGGCCGAATGAACCACAAACGATTCACTTAACATTCAGTTCATTTATAAAAGATAAAAGTTTGTTTACACTATTAAAACTGTATCACAGCATAAACACAAGAGGGTTGTTATGTTACATCTTAGTCACCACAACGCAAGAACAACTAATACAGCACACCAAATCAATCACTCAAATCAGACGTTTTTTCTTAGGCTTCGACGCTTGTCCGAGCCATAAAAACTTTTATGACACAACAAACACCATTCCTAATATTCCAGTCCAACACCGAAATGTTACATTTGAAACCGCCTGGAACTGAAGTTATCACCATACACAACAGCAGGCTTTTATTTGTCAACCTGACACCACATGTGTCTTCCATGTTTAACCGCCAAAACACGGATACTAGAATCATGGGTCATCTTCCAACTCAACTATTTGGGCCCTTCTTTCGGCCGCTTGCTTCCTTATAAAGATTCCCCACCTCAAAGCCGCCTTAAGTTTAAGCCACCCCACCACAGCTTTCCCAGAAGAAGGCGTTTTATCCGCATCCAATCCATACCCGAAACTTGGAGTGTTTGGCATATAACCCGTTGAATACGGATAATAACTTTCGTTGACTTGACTGCCCGAGGTTTGACTTTGACCATTGTTGAATAACCGAAGCAAATGCTGCATATCATCATTTTCAAGCATTTCATGACTTCTCATACGAATTTCTTCTTCGGGAAAGTAATCGTCTAATCCTCTAAACGAAGAACTTAAATTTAATGTGTTGGTGTTGCCTGAAAGGAAATTAGGGGTGGATGCCTGTGTCAATCCAAGGGCTAGTAAGTTGTTATCATCCCCGAGAGGTTGTTGTGGGCCGTTGATCAAGGGATTGTGAAAAGTAAATGAAGTTGCATCGAACTGAGTAGTGACACTACCCTCATAACCTACACAAGAAAGAATAAACGTGTGGTTACTCTCTTAAAGGTATTTTAGACATTTCACTAATAGACGTGAAACAAGAGCAAAATAAGAAGTTACCTCCAATTGCGACACTTGGATTTGAAGTAGGTTGGTCTTGAGTGGCGGGCGGCGGTAGACTGAGTTGATGATCAAACAAGTTTGAATTGTTTTGTTGGCTCATTCCCGTATCAATTTGTCCAACATAATGAGCCCCTAAGAATGATTTTCCATCATATTCCACCACATGCGCCCAGTCATCGTATGCCTTCTTCATCAAGGTATCTACAAATACCTGCACGTATAAAAAGATTCGCGTTATATAAATACCCTTGGGCCCCACCAGTTGCTCTGGAAGCAGGTGTGGCGCCGATGAGGTGTCCTTTTGGCACCCATTAGACTCCATAACTCAACATGGGTTTTAAGTTGACTGGAGGGCACTGACCTTTTGATCATCGGAAAGAGCATCGGTTGCATAGTAATGGCCATTGGCAACTAAGCCGCTTAACTCGTAAATGTTATTGAAAACAACCCCAACATTTTGAATATTATCGGAATAGTAAACGTAAAGTTTGTGGCTCAAAATACACGTCTTTGCATGCTCCACGAGAACGTCCCACATTTTATTTGACATGCCACTTCCCAATACCTACAAATGATTCCAAGATTGTAATCACACGGGATGGTTGGATGTGCTTATGTTTAAAATTTTAATCATGTTTGGCTGACTCTGATTATTAATGAAAATTAAAAGATAAAATGACCAATAGGAAGATGATTCGGGATAAAAAGTCTATCAAAATAGGTTAAAAGAAAGGATACATATAAAAAAATCGTTTATTTTTGTGACCAGGGAACCCATTAGGTAAAATTCACGGGCCCACCAACAGCCTGCTAGCTAGTGGGAACAAGTAGAGTGAAGTTTAAGGAAGGAAACCAGTGAAAGCTGGAATCAAACATGATACCTCTGCTAAATGGGAATTACTCATCAGATAATCAAAAGTAAGAAAAAAAGAATAATCTTACATTGCGCAACTTCTTTTGATCTCTCACTACGAGGCGAAGAAAATCTTCTACAATAAAAATGCCTGCTTTGTTTAGCTTCTTGTGAAACGATCCATCTTTCCCAATCTTCTCCAATCTCCAAACCTCATCCGCTAGAGCGGGTGGATAGTGTTTCTTGTACACTGTAGATCCAAATGCAGATTTGTTTACATACATTATCGTTTATTTATAATATAATTAAAACTATACATGGTCATTTCAATAACTCAATATACTCGTATAAACACACATTTTGCCACCTTTAATGTAAAAAAAAAAAACTCACATTCTCCACGGTGATCCTTAACAGTGAATGCATCCGTTTTGGCTTCACGTATGCGGACCCCTTCATTGTGTCCCGAGGCAACTTTAAGCCCGAGTCTAAACTTCCTACTTCTAATCCAACTCGAGTTATCAGTAAAAGTCAACTCCCCTAGTGTCCCTACCCCCTCCTTTAATGCCACTTGTATATCTCCCGACAAAAGTGGTCGTTTTCCGTCTCTCTCTTTCACCATATGTGTTTCAAACTCTTCTTGGGTCCATCCTTTCTCATCCTCGTTATTGAAATCACCTTCGAGTACGACAATTTCTAGTTTGACCGAAGATTCAGGACCAGATGTCACAACATGGCCCGTGTTGGCATCGATCAACACCACATGGATTGCAGCACCACGGTCTCCTTCTACTTTTCCTCCCGTGAATAGAGAGACTGATATTTTGGACTTAAATTGTAGTTGTAAGTCTCTTCCATCCGACCCTTCTAATCGCTTAGGAGAAACCCTGTTTAAATTTATAAAAAATTAAAGTTAAAAACTAAAAGCCGAAAGAAAAAGAACTCGTAATAGCTTATACTACCTGTATCATATGAAAGTTGCAAAATTTGACTCTACACATTGTTCAATAAGAGAGTAAATGCCTAAATTAGCCTTTAACCATGACAGAGCAAAAAGATAAATTACGTACCTTCCGCTAAGTTTCGGTGGGCCCAACTTTGCCAAGGCGCGCTCCACTTCTTCACTAACCTGTTTAATCAGTGAGCCATATAGAGTTAATTGTAATACAATCAAACATTAACTTCATAATTTATGTCTCAAATAGATTCTTCTACGAATATTATGCAATACTAGGTAGTTGACATGATTTTACAATTCGGTATGAGACTCAATTACCAAAACCCGTCCCCTTGCCAGTTGCCACATCAAAAGACAAGACAATCTTAACCCAAATATTTACAATTATTAGTTGGGAGAAAAAAACTTACAACTCTTCGAAGAATTGGCTCCAATGATGAACAAAGTTTCTGCAAATTATCCATCTTCAAAGCTTCAACAATGACACTGCATAAACATGCTCCCTTAACAACTTATATAAAATATGCTACAAATATTCCAAAAAGCCGTAATAACTAATTATGTCTCCACAGATATACTGTAGCCACGGGTGTCAATCGTGTATGGCCCCATACCATTGAACCAAATGTGACCCGTATATTTACCCGTGTCAAACCCTAATCTGAACACACTTGTGTAGCCCGGACACCACCCGTTTAACCGTTATACTTATATCTGAATGAGTCAAACGGTTGGTGGGTTGACCTATTTAGTTCAACGGGTTGATGGGTCGGCTTATTTAACCAAACGGGTTAAATAGGTCAACCCAAACACAACCCATTTATTAAACGTGTTAGATATGCCAACAAACGGAATTGTCACCCTAATAGTGAATCATATTTCACCAACTGGATATTAAGTATCTTCTAATGTGATTCCATTAATTGTAAACATGTTTAAATAAAAAACAATCTTAGACACTCCATCTCTTCATTTATGAAAACAATTTGCATGTTTGAACTTTGATGGCATTTTAAGGTTTCTATATACTTAATAAGTCAAAATAACCTAAACACACATGACAAGCATTAACATACCACTACTGAATTAAACCAAAAAAATTCAGCACAATATTAAACAATTAACTGTTAATATTTTGCCAAAACACAAAAAATCACAAAATCCCACTTGAAATTGAAAAAAATAAATTCAATAAAATACCTAGCAAGAGCTGGTCTTTTCTTTTCAGGTTGACCTTCATCACTACCACTGGAATCTAATCCTCTTTTCTCCATTATCTTTCTCTGCATTTTCTCTGCTAAATAACACAAAACCCTCTTTCTAAAACTGATCTGATCAAACCCTAATGTAATCTTTACTCAAAATTGAACATAAAAATAGGGTCTTTTTAGCATTTCAATCAAAGTATAAAAAAAGATTATGGAAGAACAAGAAAGCGGGAAAATTGAATAAATACTTGGACTTTTTTTTGAGAATTTACCAAGAAATATCCAGTCTGAATCTGGGAACTTTCCTTTTTCTTGTTTTTTGTCTTTAATATATGTTCCGCCCATAGATATAAAAAGGGATTTCTATTGTGGTGGCTGTATAAGTTGCATGTGCATCCACAATGATTTGTAAAGTTCACAAATATCCCCTTATGTTTTTTTTTTAACCTTATGTTTTGAGTATTAAACATGCTTTTTAATACTCAAAACATGTTTTTTAATACATTTAAGTTTTCATATTCGTTCGACTAAACTTAAATCACGAGCAACAATGAACGGGTTTCTTCTTCATTTGGTTTATTATAGCTCTAACCCATCTACTATCTTGGTTTTATTTTACAAAAGTTAACTAAAATATCCAATTGAACTAGTAGTTGAATATCATGACTAAAACTAGGTTAAATCATCAGTAATGGAAATGTTCTTTTTTTATTTACAAACCGTGGACGCTCATCGTATTGTTGCAGCACGTGATTGGACTGCTCTAAAATACCAACCACATGATGGTCTTGCAACGTAAATGACTAACATGAAGGTTTTTATGTTGAACTAACATTCTCAATTCATGTGTTATTTTGGATTTAAGAAAACAAATTAAATTTGTAAAGTTACGAATATACTGTGTATTTTTAAAATAAAGGAATCAAAGTCGTATAATGTTAACAGTATAAGTTATACGTGTATTTCTAAAAGACAGGAATCAAAGTCGCGTATAATGTTAACAGTATACTCTACCTCGAGCTTTAGTCTAGACCCCATCAATGTCATTGATAGAAACAAGTATATAATTACTCTCTAATATAAACATATAAACAAGTATATAACTTTGCCATTAGGTCGAGAAAAGTAAGTACCATAAATTGAATAAAAGTATAAGAAGGGAGGCTAAAATGTAAATACACAAACAAAAACTCATTCAATGCATCCATCTGGCGTCATCAGTTTGGATCATCAGCTTATGAGCTGGATATGGCCCAATGACCTTTTCTGACTTTTTGCTGAAAACATAATATGATCCATCCAAAGGTACAATCATTAATGCACAAGATACACACTGCTTAACACATCAACTGGACACAAGCCAGTGGCAAAAAAATCAAACCAACAACCACCCACTTCACATACTATACAAAATGCATGAAGAATTGTAGTTTGATGACCCAACCACATATTTGTCATGGATTTGACATAAGTTTGTATAAAAAACCACTATCAAACTAGTGTCAGCAATCCTGACAACACGACACAAAAAATATAGGATTTGGGTTGGTTCACTATAACCGTTTTTTTCAAACAGGTCAAGATGAACATGACTCATTTAAAAACTTAAGTCAATAAGGCATTCGGAACAATGAACACTCCAGTTAAAAAGTAGGTTGACTTGTTAACCTGCTTAACTGTTTTTTATAAAAGGTTATTATTTTGATTTCGAATTTAAAAAGTGATAAAACCTCATAGTTGAATATAGAGGTGCACAAACCATGTATTCTCAGGAACCGGAATCGGGTAGGAATCGGAACCGGGTATGGTCAACAAAAGTCAAAACTAGGTCCGGGTATTGTCGGGTATTTGACCGGTTCCATCGGGCTTTTTCCGGGTTTCGGGTAGGGTAGGGTCGGGTTTTGACCGAGTAGGCACAACCGGTTCCACCAGAGTCCGGAACCGGTTCTTTTGTACACCTCTAGTTGAATATCCTGACTTTTGTACACCGCAAGCTTGTTAATAAAAGATAAATACACAAATAAAATACTAAAATAACAAAAATTACAAAAAGGGTTCATATGAAACGGAATAATTAATTGTTTAAAGTGTAACCAAGTCTCTAGATAGCACTCATATTCGTACATTGAACATAAAATAGGTCAATCTGAAACACGACACAATTTTAAGTGGGTTCGGCATGATACCACACGAATAGCTGTATAGGTTGAGGCAGGGTTGATAAATTCAACCCACCAACTCAAACTTGGCAACCTACCAACTTAACTCCATGGACAACTGTTAATGCATAAAGTACAAGTCCACTATTGCACAACTGCTGGAAACAAGAAATCTCTTTTGCTATCAACTTAACATAAGCAATAACGAAAAGAATGCACAAATCTTGTAGCCTATGCATAAATAGTAGTAGTCTGCATACAACTCACGTCATTTTGACCAATTCAAAGCTACAAAGGATAAATTTCGAAAAAATATAAAACTTTTAACGCCTCTTTTCAACCTTATTCTTGCCCTTTCTTTTATCCCGTTTAGTTAAGGTCTTTGGGCGAGATCGTCTTCTCTCAACTTTCTTGAAAGGTTTCTTCTTTATCACTTGCAAATTCGACTTCTTTTCCGACCCTAGAGGTAATTTGGGTACTTCAGCAGGGTTGTCCTCACGAGAGATCTCACTTGTTGTCACCATGACCTTGACATTACCAGTGTCATACACTTTTGTTCCTATGATCAACAAAAAGATAATTCAGATGAGGCTAAAAAAACCAGCCATTGCAAAATGGTAAATGCCCATTTTACCCGGACAGCAAAAGAATGAAGATAGTCTTCTGCCCCAATATAAAGGGCTTTTTGCATAGAATTTCTTTTGAGGGCATTTATGGTATTACAAATTTATATATATGATGGTGTATAAGAACATACCAATCAAATTTAGGCGTGACAGTTTTTAACCCGTTTAATGATCAACAAGTCAATTTGAATTATGTTTATCTTTAACAGGTCAAAAAAAGTCAAATGTAGGCATGCAAATTTTCACCCATTTTATGATTACAGATCAATTGGATTATTATGTTTATCTTTAACGGGTCATATTAGGTGTGGCAATATTGACCCATAAAATAATTAAACAGGTCAATTGGAAAATTTTCAACCCAGATTATCGCAAAAATATTTTTTTTTTAATATTTAAAAAATTAGCCCGACTCATATGACCCCTTTAGACCCGTTATGCAACCAGCCCATTTTCCACCTCTAGATTCAAGTTAAAATAACGTTTGATGTCATCTGCTTTGCACGTCATAGAGAAACACATCTTAGTTACTTAAAATCTTCTTAAAAGCTTCAAACTTTAACTGTATAAACACAAGTTGTGCATGTACCAGAAACTGATGTTGGATCATCATCACTATTATCATCATCAATGTTGTCTTGTTCATCATCTTCTTCTTCATTGACTTCATCATTTTCATTAGATTGACCATCTTGACCAGGTGGAGCTCCACCATACAAAACAAACTCTCTATCTAGTTTTCTCTGCAATGAAGTAAAAAAAATCAAGAAAGCGTTTTAAAACATGATATGTGTGCATTACTGGATTAATTTCATAGTAATAAAAGAGTTTGTAATGAAGATGCATATTTAATCAATATCTGAATTCTAATTATATGCATATACATATAAGAGTACCTTTTTGCGCAACTCAATGCGTTTGCGGCGCAAGGCTTCCTGTTGCAGATTCTGTGCTTCCTTTCGTCTCTTCTTCTTTCGTTTGTGGAATCCGGTCACGAAATCACTATACAATAATAATAATAATAATAATAATAATAATAATACATCATTTAACAATTAGAGTGTAGATGGATCGATTTGAATTAAACAGCAAAATAGCTAAACGGGTCAAACGTGCAGATAGACTCTCAAAAAGTCTAGTTGCAATGCATACAGTTGAAGCAAATAATATTCGAGTAGTAATAAGTAACTGTATAGGATTCCCCTCACCAAGAAACGAATTACGATCAACACAAGTTACATAGCATAATATTCATTTACTAGTTTGTTATGAGCTAGCTATTACTTGATCAATATATACTAGCTTAGCTATCATAATACAATACCTGAGGTCCTTTTGATTGAAAGAAACAGAGAGTGCTTTGTTCTTGAGAGCCCTCTTCTTAATATGATGGTGTTGTGATTGTGATTCTACGCCGCCCTCCTCTCCCACCTCCATCGCCGTCAATCAATACTTGTTCTAAACCTAACGCTTATTATGTTTTTGATATTTAATGATTTCTCGGCTTCCATGGACCATTTGGAGACGCAAGTTCGATTTTCGATTCAACGCCCATCTAGGTGAATCTAAGGGTGTCGATAAGTTAACAATACACATAGCCCCGAACACGATAAGTTTACACTTAGGAAGTTGGGATCGTCTCTCATTCAAAAATAATAGGTTCTTTATTTAAACTACTATTAAACTTACTTAAACTTTTTCAAATTGTTGTTAAAACAATAAAACGAATCATTTACCTATAACTTGATTACCTTTTTTTAGTTTAAAATAGTAAGTACTTATAATTTTACATTTTAAAAGCATGAATCATTACGAATCACAAGTTGAGTTGTCCGTGAGTTACCATAGATCAGTTTGTTAAAAGCTAGACTTGAGTCAAACTTAAACAAGTTCAAGCCTAATAATAAGTTTGTATAATAAATGAGTCTGAGTCTGAGTTTCACTTATTTGAGTTATTGAACTCAAGTAGAGGTCACAAGCATATTATTTATGTATTTTTTATTTAATATGTTAAAATATACCATTACAATATTATTATATAATAAATTATGAAAAAAATACATATATATAGCTTAAAACGAGCCAAACTTGAGCTCAACTCATAACTTAACTGAACGGAGCTTGAGCACAGGTGAGCTTGGCCACGGCTTGGCTTTGCTCTTTTACACCTCTAACCATGTACTTGACGTCTTGAATGGCTCGCCCATGAATTTTATAACGAATAGAAAAACCCATAACCCTAACCATGCGTTTTCCGGTTGTCAACCAAAAATTGTGAAGTAGTAACTGCTTTTGTAAGTCCCGTGGATGGATCTTTCAATATAATATCAAGTATACACGTTGTTAGGCGGAAGCTAACTATGTGGTAATTCAAGACCAAATATGAAATAAGAATGATGAACATGATAGTATGACTTCAAAGCACACGTATATTACGTCGGGTGCTTAAGTCCCTTGAACAAGACCGATTACAATGATAATACTTGTGATGTCTAACCCCGAACAATAATAAACATGACTATATATAGTGTATTTACAAGCCACATAAGGCTAAGCCCATACAAAATCCAAAACCCAAAAGCCCAACGAAATCTCTATATGCAGTGACGGACCCAGGATTTTTGGCCAACGGGGTCCCATTTTTCGGTGTTCAAAATTATCGGGTCGGTTGTTGTTTGGGTCGGGTCGATACAAGAAACATATCAAAAAAACAAAGTCATAATAAAACACATAATACATGATGTCATTCAAGATGAGAAAAAAAATGTATTATAAATTCATAAATATGTTTGTTGCAAAGTCTGAAGCCCAAAGTGAATGACTTCAAACACTTAAAACATAAAACCATTAAGAAAAAAAAAAAGAAAAACAACAATTAATATTTAGTAGGTTTAAAAGAAAGGAAAAAATAGCATAAAAAATAGCGCTGGGAAGGAAAAACAGAAAAGAAAAACAGCAAAATTCAAGGGTTGTAGGGATTGAACTTGCAACCTTTCACTTTCACGGGAAAAACAAGGAAGTATCCACCAAGCCACATCAATATTAGTTATATGGGTTCCAAATAATAATTCTTATGGGGTCCTTAAAAAAATTAATACACCGCTTCTAAGTAAATTTTAAAAAACATTGGTGTCCCGGGACCCCGACCCTACCATGTGGGTCCGCCCCTGCCTATATGGATTTCGGTTATCACTAACAAAACCATAAACTACAATAAACCCCTTAAAGCAAAGTATAAACCACAAATATACTCTAACAATCTCCCCCATTGGTTTATCGCTTTCTTCTATCATGGTCTGCCAACAATATGTGCATATGCTTCTCGTAACGCTCCAGCCTTACGGTTCCAACCCCACGAACCTGGTTTCTGTTTACCCACTTCTTGACCCTTTTCAATTGATCCATCTGGCACAGAAATTGGGTCCTTTTTTGACCCCAACCAGATCCTGATTCGGGTTCGTTTTGACTTTTCTTTGCACGTAATGCGGGTCCATCATTCCCTGTGACCACATTTTGGCCCCACGCACTAGATCTTGACTCTTTCTCGTGTTCATGTCTTTTTGCTCGTCTTTTCATTGCGCTTTTGGAGATCCCACAATATGGTGACCTTTGTTCCTTTTGGTGCCCCTTTTTCCTCACCTCATTGCCAAAGAGAAAGAGTTTGCACATGCTGAGACCAATTATCATTGACTTAAATTCTTTATGAGCTGGAGGTGGATCAAACAGGTATCCAGCTGGGTTATGAGATTCCACAAACTTCAAAGGAACTTGATCAACCATAATCTGCACCAAACGACCCAAGTTAGATCCATTTAATAAAGTAATAATATAATATTATAGCCAAAATGATCAAAGTCAACTTCCCAATCAAAACAGTCTATCCAAAACCAAATTCTGGTTAACAAACTGAGAACTCGGTCAATATAATGTGATTTCGGTCAACATAAACGATTTCTGTCAATAAGCATGATTTTGGTCAATTTTGGTCAACAACGGTTTTCGGTCAACATAAAATCTAAAAACCAAAGGTTTTCGGCATGCTGACGCCTCGATTGCGTGAATGACAACAATAACCGGGATACGTTCCATTTCCATTCTCCATGCGTGAATGACAACCTTTTTTGGGACCCAATTATTCCATTCCAAAACAAAGTTATCGCCCGTATTTCCAAGATCCTCGATCTCGTACTTCATACTTCTAACCGAGAACCCTTTTCCTTTATCAAGACCCCACATTAGTCGATCCGACCCCTCACTCAAAACAACTGGTTGGCAAGCTAATAAAAGGCTCCTAAATTCATCCATCTCATCTAACCTTGTTGGCTGTCTACTCCAACCCCACTGGCCACATACTTCATTATTAAACATCCGCAACCGATCCGAAACAAGACAGCCCTTTCTTGTCTCCAAGTTTTCAACTCAAAAGCAGAAGGAACCTATAAAAAAAGGAGTATCTCCCCGCCAGTTGTCAAACCAAAACAAAGTATTCATCCCATCCTTTACCTCATTACTGGTCATTTTTTTCAAATCAATTTCAAGAGGTAGAAGTTCCTTGTTTACGTTCACAATATGCTTCCATGGACCCGGTACGGAAACCTTAGCCGGAATGAACGACCACGACCTCTCTGAGTGATGTATTGCCCATATAATTTTTCTCCACAGTGCATCCTTATCATTTTTAAACCTCCACCACCATTTCGTGAGCAGGGCAAGATTTGTTTCTTTGAGCGACCCGAGTCCTGAACCCCCTTTACGAACCGGAGCAACTACCTGATTCCAAGCTACCCAATTTATTTTTATTGTTTTTTTAAAAAAAATCCTTTTAAAATTCTCAATAAAATGATTAGATGCATTCTTTATTATTTATTGTTTTTTTTAAACAATCCTTTTTTATCTTTGTATTTTGGTTGAGTTACATGTTCGCTTCAATACTAAAATTGTTTTTGATAGATATATTCAAGATATGCAAATTTGTAGTGAATAAAAGATTTAAGTGCCAAAATCGTTCTTAGGGTTTGATTAATAATGTGACTTTCGTTCATAAAGTTTTTTTTTTTTTTGCATTTAGGCCATCGAGGTTTCTACTTAATGCTAATTACGTTCGAATCGTTAACTCCGTTAATTTTTCTTGTTAACCCAAGGGTATAAATGACTTTCCATAAGAAATATATTGCATTCACATCATAACTCAACATAAATAAGATGAGACAACATATAAAAGTTACTATATTTTTTAAAAGCATAACCTGTATACGTAAATAACCAACATATATATATATATATGACTTGGAAATGCCACAAGTTTAAACATCTTCGATCATCGGTGCGCTAACGACAAGACTCTTCGGTTTCACAAGGATCAAAAATATAAACAAAAAAGTGACAAAACATTTGAGTCAACCGTCACCAAGAATTTGCTAATCAAAAGCTTCCATTACCAATTATCCATAGCCAATCAAGAGCGACGCCTAAGAAAATTCCTCCTAAAAGAAACACCACCATAATGTTCCCTAAAGCGTTTGCCTCTGGACCCTGAAAAGATTCACACCAAAATCACATTATGTGAATAAACTACACTAAATTATATATAACCTTTTTAGTGTACTATTGGCTTACCGAGCAACCTTTAGGGGCTACAGTCATGACACATACAGTAAGATAACCATTTGTTAATCCAAGCAAAGATATAAGCAAAATCATCCAGCCTTGATCACCATATTTTGCAGTGAAATAGAAAGCGGGAACGAACAAGCAACGTGATAATATAACAATCATCAGCCACTTTCGTGATTCAAGCTTAATACATTCGATTAGAGGAATGTATCTTGCTATAAAATCCCAAACATTGTACATTGTGATTAAAACGAGAGGGTACCTACGAAAAATATAATTGTTAAAACAAGGACTTTGAAAAAAAAAACACATTCTAGATTGGTTTTATGAGAAATTATTACCAAGAGCCCAAACTATGAGTTCCTGTGTTTTCAAACAAGAAGCCCGGGAAAATGGAGAGTGTGAGGACATAGATAAAGAACAAATCCAGTGCGTAATCGAGTTTCTTGATCAACAGCTGTTTGTTGCTCAATCGGCCGGGAGCCTTAGCTTCAATTTCAGCCTGCAAAAAAAAGAAAAAAGAAAACAGTTTTGTTTTAAACACTTGAGAATGATTTACAAATCTCTTTAAAGGAAATTTGAAAGTTACTCTTTGGTTTGCATCTGTTTGGATGCCTGCTGCAGCAAGATCAGAAGCAACGGTTTTTGAGCCTTCACGTGCTGCTTTAGCGCGATAATACTTGACAATTGGTAATTTAGCAAAGACGAATGCGTAGAGAAAAATGCATAGAAACTCGAAGAATGTAGCGATTGCAAGGAATAACACTGCAGAAAAGAAGATTAAAACTTAAATGCTTTTTCGCCGCCAGAACAAAGTTTGAGCGACTTTAACAAAACCATATTGAAATTTGCTTAATGTCGCTCAAACTTTGTACTGAGTATAACACTTACTAGTCCCTTTTCGTAGACCATTCGAAGATTTATCAAAAGCGGCTTTTGTAATTAGCCTTAAGCCCGAGGTTAGAGCGCCTGACGCTGCTAAACCAGCAAAAAAAGACTGCAAAACCGGAACGTTTATACTTTCAGTAATTTTGAAGAGTTGCACAAAAAAACAAAGGACCTGGTTTTGAATCTAACTTGGATGAATTCGGGTTTCATGAAGGCTAAATCTCCAACCATTCCACCTTGAGCATGGGCATCAGCTATACCAAAACCCGCCACAAAAATGCATATGCAAATGCAATTTATGATTCCACCTTTCCCGGATGAAGCTATATCCACCTGTCAACATGTTACTTGAGAACAATGTTTTCTTGAATAAACGAAAGCAAAAACCACTAGAATAAACAATTGACCAAATGTTTTACCAAAACGGCCATTGCCTATTTTTTATTTTTTTTTAAATTATCGATTTGACAGCCACACGCTTTTGATTGACGCGCGCTGGACCCCATTTGCGCAAATGAGTACATAATCTTGAGACACGTGGCGCGTTTTGATTGGATTTAATCATATGTAATAGTCAATATTTATAGTTCAAAAAAAAAGGCGAAGGTTATTTTTATAAACAAGTTAGGTCAATTGTTTGTTTAATTGATTTTTCCAAGAAACCAATTGCTAAGGCCCAAATCTTGCTTACCACAATGAGGTCTAGAGTACATAAAAAGAACAATATGTATCCTGCAATGTTGCGTTTCCTAGTATCGATTTTCGATTCGTTATACGCAAGTAACGCCATTGTTCCCAACGCAAACGGCTGGTAGACAAGCGTAAGTACTCTAGCTGGATGATAATCCTATAGAACAAGCAAGAAAATAAACACTAAAAGTTACTAACTTTATGTATTCCAAATGCCCAAAATTTCGAGCTCGAAGCCACCCTGGCTCGGCTCGTGAACAGCCCTTTTCCAAATGCCCAAAACATATATATAAAAAGTAAATAATTTAATTAATTAATGTTGAATCTTTTAACTTACTGGAAACAAGACATAGTAGTAGTCACCTATGGTTAACATACTATTCCATGCCACCAAACATCCTAATCCAAGAATCCAACACACCACAATTGCAATGCCTCTCCCCTGAAAATTCAATATTTAGACTTCAAACTCCAATTATTTGCCACATTAAGGCCCCAAAGATTGTGGACATGATAAAAAATCAAAAGGCACAAACCTCAAGTTTATGTGGTGTTTCATCATCAAGATTCATGGTTGACATGCTGCATAAACATAGAAAAAAACATAAGTTTCATAGAATCTTTACATGAAAAATATTATCTTATCAAATATTCCCTCCGTCCTATTACAAGTGTCATAGTTTGGTTTTTCAAGTCGTTTTTGTTTAACTTTAACCGACAATAATTTTGTTTGTGTTATATAATACTTGATGTAAAATATATGAATAGATTGGGTTTTAAATGTATTTTACATTGATATAATTTTCATCAAGTATTATATGATACGAAAAAAAGTATTTACGGTCAAGATTGCAAAAGAAAAAATTGAAAAGTCAAACTAGAACATTTATAATGGGACGGAGTCTTTCTGAAAAACCCACATGGAATCTGGAAAAAAGATTTGAACTTTTGAATAAACAAGAATACTCTGAGGAGTTGAGTGTGTTAAGGTGAAGTGTGTGAATAAAAATAAAAGGTAAAAATTGGAAACACACCCTCTTACTTTCTTAGACAATTAGGTTGAAATATATTATATTAATAGATTCAGAGATTCAAAGAAAACGGAATCTGTTGATGATGAAAGATGTTGTGGAATTTTAAAATATTAATTAATATTGACCAAATCAAATTCAAAAGTGAGATAATCGATGTTTCAGTCTATGGCCTCGCCGGGAAAACAGTGGGCATGATTCTATGAGACATCATCAATTTATTCAAATAACTTTTATGTATTTATTATCTTTGGTAAAAAAAAGTAATAAATTAATTTTTCATTTTTCTTTAAAAAAAAGGTTGTTTAAAATAACTAAACATTAGATTAAAGTAAGAAGGTACAAGGTTGGGAAAAAAAGGCGTTTGTATGATTGCCGTACCGAAACCTGAAACATTAGAGACATGTATTGGAATTAAGATTATCAATATTTGATTCATTACCATCCTTAAGAAGGTGTTTTGAATAAGATTATTTTTAAAATTTATAGATTTATTGGAAATTTAAAAGATGATAAAGTTATTTTATAACCCGTTCTCCTAGTTAGTTTCGTATAATTCCCTATAAACTTACAAAATTATGTATTATTTTCATATCATGTTTGAAGATTTGATGTAGTTTTGTAAGCGATCAATAGCTAACGACACTTTATAATTAATCAAATACCGTAATCAGTTTCTTATAATTAAAATAAAACTCAATGAAAACAACTAACTATTCCATACCCAAATTCCCCTTGGCCTACTTATAAAAACACGTAGAGATAATAACAAAGTAAAAGATAAGCATTAAATGCCAACCAACCAAAGTAAAAGATAACTAAAAGAAATCCTTGAAATTCAAACTTGAAATTTAGATTAGAGATAAGCTTTCATTGATGCTCTCGGATCAAGATTATTGTATAATATTAATATGCATTCAAAACTTATGTTAATGTGTAACTTTGATTGAAACTCTAGAGAGAGAGAGAGATGGATGAAATTTCCTCTTATCATTGCAAATAACAATCATTAAAATTAGGACTAAGAATTGATCGTTTTTTAACCAATGGTCATGTTTCTCTGTTATGTCTTTTCTTGTCTATGAAACAATTGGCCGAACAACATACCCAAATGGGATGGGTATGTTAGCCCAAAAAAGAAAAACTCATCACAAGAAAGGAAAACACCTAGCAAATGGGATGGGATGGGATGGGATGGGATGGGATGGGATGATATCATAGTGAATGCCACATCGCCACCTTCTTACAAAGGGGGCCACTCAAAGGCTATATGAAGAAGGGAACGCACCAAGTTTGTTATTAATATTGTTATGGGATTGCTATTATCTTTCTCATCATAGCTTCTTCAATAATTTTAACCATTACAGTAAATAAATAATATCAATTAATACATAATGGCAATTAAAACCATTAGACTGAGTGTTGTAAAAGGGGCTACCTAATAAAAAAATGTCACCATGCAGAAAGGGGGGGGGGGGGGTGTTTGTTAATTTAGGCTCTAAAATTGGTGTAAGTGGGGTGTAATGGTTAACCAAAAAACTATCTTTTAATCTTTTTTTAATAAAAATTTAAATGTGCTATTTTGATTGGTTGAATTTGTAGTTGGTCCCACCATCAAATCCTTCAGCTCGCTACTTAAATGGGGCCTGGGGGTGCATCTTCCTCAAAGCATGGCGATGTGGACAAGAATGATGCACCCACCACACCAAAACACTTGGTTTTACAATGAATCATGGTTGTTCGCTTATGGCCTTATGTTATCATATAATTCATATATTGTTCATTAGAGTGATATAAATTAATGAAAGATATATAGTAAGGTTTTTATGATTTCTAACTCTTCTGTGGTTTAGGAAGTAATCAAACAGCAATAAAATAACATAACAGAGAAAGCAAGTTAAATTTTTTCTATACAATAGACATCTATGAATTATATATATATATATATAAAATAAAAGTTTACAATTTTTCGAATATTTGAAAGCATAGTATCTATAAACACCATCGATATGTAACTTGGCAACACCATTACTATAAACATCTTCAACCTTCATGGGACCAAAGACTTTGGTTTACAACTATCAAAAAACAATCAAGAACAAAAACACAAACTACATTTAGTTAAGCGATGAAAACAAGAGTTTATTACTCAAAAGCTTCCATTGCCAATTAACCATGGCCAATCAAGAGCGACACCTAAAAATATCCCTCCTAGAAGAAACAACACCAAAATGTTTCCTAAAGCGTTTGCCTCTGGACCCTAAAGAAAGCGTGTGTGCATCAAACACAATCTATGGATAAACTATACAAAAGGATTTAATAAAAGTTAAAAAAAAAAAGAAAAAAAAAAACTTTGTGTAATATTGACTCACCGTGCAACCTTTGGGAGCTACCGTCATAACACATACTGTGAGATAGCCATTTGTTAATCCGAGCAAAGATATAAGCATAATCATCCAACCCTCATCACCAAATTTGGCAGTGAAATAGAAAGCGGGGATGAACAAGAAACGCGATATTATAGCAATCATTAATTAGCCATTTCCGCGATTCAAGCTTTATAGGTTTGATTAGAGGAATGTATCTTGCTATGAGATCCGAAGTGTTGTACATTACAATTAGAACGAGTGGATATCTTTGAATATAACATTGTTAGATTCACAACTAATGGTATTGAAAATATCTTCAAAATAATAGTATAATTATATATTTACAACTTTAGTGAGTTTTTATGGTAAATCTCTTGTCTCCCGTAAAGGTAATGGGTTTATAAGTTGCAGGTTTCAGTGGTTATTACTTGTATAATCAATGGAGGACGTGAGAACTGAGAACTCAAAAGGACAAGAGTCACTATTACAGGCACATGACAATTTAGTGGTGCACTACGTAGTTTTGGGAAATCTCTTGATAATGTCGTAAGTGATAAAGTTAGCATTGAAACAAATCCAGTTGACGCAGTAAGTTTTTATAAAACGTTTAAAGTTACATGTTACATCACCCGTTTCAACCGTTTCTTTGGTTCTTTAAAAAATACAAATAACTAATGTCTTACTTAAGTTTGCAAAAATAATACTGTATTACAATAAGTTCAATAATATATTGTTTTTTAATAAACCAAGAGGTTGTAGACATTATACATGAGATTAATAGGCATGGTCAGCATGCCACAAAGTTACGTTTTAATTTTTTTTATTTGTTTTTTATATTTGGTTTCTAAATGTGGGTGCCTAGAATTTGTTTTTTGATTTACCATTGGGTTTAGTTACGATACCGTCACAAACCTAACCAATAGCAAATTCGGGTCAACTAGTGGGGTTTACCAATGCCATGCCATCAAGACATTAACTTTTATTTTAAAAAATATTTTATTTTTTGGTATTTAGGTGTTCACGATATTATTTTAAAGCCTTAGTTCCGGTATCGTCATGAACCTAACAGATGCAACTGAATTCACATCATGAACCTAACCGATACCAACCGACTGACTTCGTTGCTTCGCCGCAAAGTGGTGAGTTTTGTCGCTTAGTTAGTTAACAAGCACAGTTATTAACTTGTTATGGATTTGACCTTTTAACTTATGGATTTGACCAGTTTGGCACAAAACACAAACAAAGTCAACCTGTTTGATTATATTATCTTGTGACCGTTGTGTAGACTCTAATGCATGACTTTTAATTGAAGAAACACATTCTAGATTGGTTTTAAAAAAATTTACCATGAGCCCAAACTATGTTTTCCTGTATTTTCATACAAGAAGCCAGGGAAAATGGACAGGGTGACAACATGTAGCAAGAACATATCAAGCGCGTAATCTATGTTATTCAACAACAGCTCTTTGTTGCTCAATCGTCCGGGAACCTTAGCATCAACATCAGCCTGCGAAAACACAAAAAAAAAAGTGATCGATTTTCTCTTAAAAACTTAAAGAATAATTTCATTAAACACTTGAAGGAAAGTGTAGAAAGTTAATCTTTGGTTTGGATCAGTTTGGATGCCTGCTGCAGCCAGATCAGATGCAACAGTTTTTGAGCCTTCGTGCGCTGCTTTAGCGCGATAATACTTCACAATTGGTAATTTAGCAAACACGAATGCGTAGAGGAAAATGCATAGAAACTCGAAGAATGTAGAGATTGCAAGGAATAACACTACAGAAAAAAAATATATCAAGATTAAAGATTGGAGTTTGTATTTGAATCTTTGATAATACTAGTGACACTTACTAGTCCCTTTTCGAAGACCGTCAGAAGATTTATCAAAAGCGGCTTTTGTAATTAGCCTTAAGCCAGAGATTAGAGCACCCGATGCTGCTAAACCAGCAAAAAAAGACTGCGAAAACAAAACATATGTATTTTCAGCAGGGGTGGTAATTTCGGACACTAATCGAAAATAATGGGTTGGTATATCTAACCCGTTCAAGAACAAGTCGTGTTCAAGTTGACCAATTTAATTCAAAAACTCATGTTTAGTTGATTTGTTTAACTCGTTTAGTTAAACAGGTTGACCCGCCAACCTGTTTATTTAAACACGTCAACCACTAATCCTTATAAGGCCCGTTTAAACCATTTTTTGCAACCCACCGACCCCATTAAAATGGTTTACAACTTAGTTATTACCGCCAACCCGTTTGACACGTCTAGATAACTGGTTTAAACGGCTTGTGTCCGGGTTGACTTGTTTAACCCATTTAGTTATACAAGTTGACCCACTAACCCGTTTATGACTTGTTCAACCTATTTTTTGTAACCCACCTACCCGATTAAAAATGTTTACGACATGATTATTACATGCCAACCCGTTTGACACATGTAGATAAATGTGTTCAAAGGACGTGTAAGGGTCACACAACTTAAAAGTGTCTGGGATTGATTGTTCTTTTTTTTTTACACAGATAAAAAAAATATAGGTTTTGTTTGGGTTGACCTGTCTAATTAAATAGGTTGTGTTCGGGGTAATTTTTTTAACCTGTATAGTTAAACATGTCGACCCACTAACCTGTTTAACACATTCTTTACTACCCACCAACCCAATCAACACATTTACAACTTGATTATAATTTATAACACGCCAACCCGTTTGACACGTTTAGATATACGAGTTGTGTTCTGGCAACACCAAATCTTACTTGGATAAATTCTGGCTTCGTGAAAGCCAAATCTCCGGTCATTCCACCTTGAACATGTGCATCAGCTACACCAAAACCAGCGGCAAAGATGCATATACCGATATAACTTCCAATTCCACCTTTCCCGGAAGAAACTAAATCCGTCTAAGAACATGTTTATAACAATATTTTCTAGTAACTAAAAAAAACATAATTTGGCTTACCACAATGAGGGCTAGAGTGCATAAAAAGAACAATATGTATCCTGCAATGTTACGTTTCCTAGTGTCGATTTTTGATTCGTTATACGCAAGTAAAGCCAATGTTCCTAAGGCGAACGGCTGGTAGACAAGTGTAAGTACTCTTGATGGATGATAATCCTATACAATAAAAATTATTTTAAATTTTTTGTATTCCAAATTCCCAAATAGCTATTAACTTTATTAATCTTTTAACTCTTTTACTTACTGGAAACAACACATAGTAGTAGTCTCCTTTGGTTAACATACTATTCCATGACACCAAAGTTCCAAATCCAAGAATCCAACATACTATAATTGCAATTACCTTCCCCTGAAAATTCAAATTGTAATTAATAATATCCAAATTATTTAGAGATTAAAGTACATTTATTAAGCACAAGCCTCAAGTTTCACTGGTGTTTCATTAGGAACATTATTAACATTCATGGCTGATATACTGCATAAATAGAAGAAAAAAAAACATAAGTTTTTATGAATCTTTCACTGAGTAAAGATTATCAATATTTCTGTTTTATGATTCAATTATTCACCTTTTGTGTAACCAAAAACAACATGAACAAGATAACAGCTTACAACAGATGGACTCAAGTGGGGTGTGCTGTGTCTTTAGGTGAAGTGTGTGAGTTTTTAGATCCTTAGGTTGAAGTATATATACATAGAGATTCAAAGAAAACTTTATATGTTCATGATGAAGGGTAGGAATTTGGTATTTTGTAGCAGTTTATGTGACATACTCTTATAGCCATGTAAGAAAGACATCATTGTCATAGCCATAACATATGCGACAACATGTCAGTAACCACTTTTGCTTGCATATCACTGGTTTATATTATATTAATATGTCCGTAAATGCATCATCTACGCTACATGGCCATACTCGTGTATCACTTTTCACTAGCAGAAACCCGTCCTTTTATTGATAATAATATTATGTGATGCGTGGCATAAACTCACATAGTCACATATGATAAACATATTCACGTGTCATTTCGTATTTGTTTAATGTTTTGTTACACATTCTACCCTGCCTATATGGCGGGACATTGATGTTGTGTCTAAATATCTTTAGTAAAGTTCTCTTATTTGATTCATAAGATATAGTAAATCTATGTTCATAACTTATTTTACACCTACTTATCCCGTTATGGGCCAAGAAATAACATTGGTTTCTTGTCAAGTTACATCGCGGCTCTTCTAAACTAGTTTTTATTTCACAACAACAGGCAATATGTTAAGAAGGAAGAAATATGTTATTGCACCTCATAATTTCAATTTTTTATACACTTATAAAAAAACAACACTACATTAAAAACTAGTGTTGTGTAACATATTTGATAGTGTGTAGACAGTTTAGTATGAAGCCATACACACGGTCACAAACATCATGTAACCTAGTAAACCACTAGCAAGTTTTAGATGGTACAACCTTGTAACAAGTCTCTAATAACACAAAATTGATAAATACTATCACCCTCTAAATAAGTAGCGTGCGTCGAAAATGTACATATTATCCATCCTCAACGGTTCAGCTAACATATAATATAGAATTTGGCATGCCTAGAAGTTGAGCAACATCTCTCAAAACTATTGTGGCCTATTGAACAACAAAGTTGTACTTGTCATACACAATCAACCTCTAATGGTTGACTAGTTACAAGTTCAGCACATCTACTAACACAACGTTAGGTCATAAAATGAGATTTAGTACCGTTCACCTGACTAGTTGATCCATAAATTATGAACCAATCACTTCGATGATGTTCCTAGGTGAGTTAGGCTTGGAGCATCAAAATCAGTATGAGCGGTTGACATCGTGTCTTAGGCTCACTCGGGTATTGTCGTATTGGAGCTAGTTCCAAACCCTATTAAAAAAAGTTATGTAATAACGTAGTATGAAATTATCGAGAAAAAAGAAAACTATTATTTTTATCTTTAAGAAAATTGACAAATTGTGGATTTGATTGTGAATCAACAGTTATATAACTAATAGTTTTGTTCACGTGCCATATAATTATACTAAATTAACTATTGAAAAAAGATGAAAATGTTTGATGCAGCTGTTTACAAGTTGGTGACAGTGAAATGATTTTAAACCATTTCTTCTCTTCATTTGAAAGCACCTACTAAAACGACGCAATATATAAAGAAAGAAATGAACGTTAATAAAATATATAAATAAACCCATAATGCCTTAATTAGCTATTGGTATTTAGCATAGGAGACGGAGTAACATCAAATGTGGGCTCACGTTAGCGTGACCTCTGCGCAAACGCAAGAATGACACACATATATATTTTTTTATTTGTGTAAGTCCCCCCGAGCGTCGCTGATCGATACGTGATCCGCACGAGGTCTAGGAGTGCGGAATCCTCCTAGACTCGTTTAATGGTGTAGAAGACGAAGAACACGATTACACATAAGCAAACACACGAACAAACACACGAATGGGATAAACGAATCTGCAGATCCTTTATATAAAACCAAACCACGTTACAAACCGACCACAACCAAAGACACGACCGACCCGAGGTGAGCTCTACCTCGGGTCGTCCCACACGACTCTCCCTCTCTGTTTCTCTCTAGACAATTGAACTGAACACACAAAATTCTAACTTTCTGGATACTAAACCCTAAACAAGACACACATATATATAGATAAACCAACTTCGCGGGCTTGGGCTTGGGCCAGTAGGCGAAGTTGTTCTAACGTCGCCTATGGCGAAGTTGTTCTAACTTCGCCTATGGCGTCTCCGCTGGTCAGAATTGCATAGCGACGGTCACAAAATGCACCAACAGACTCCCCTTTGACCATTGCTCTCAATTCTAACAAACACAAAAGATCATCTATTACAAAGCATGCACCAACAGACTCCCTCTTAACTGATGATCTTCTGTTTGCTTCTTCTTGTAGGACTCGATTGCACTGTGATCTTCAGACTTGAACTTCACATATACATGCAACATCCATCCTGTCTTCAACCAGCCGTGTCTGAAACTGTCTTGTAGCTCCATGTAAGGCCCCGTTACCGGTAGCCCTACTTTCGTGTTGGATTTACTCATAAACACAGTTCTAAATATCAGAGTTAATTAAAACATTTACGCGGAATATAAAAATTTCATAAAACTTTGCATAATTCATAACTTGTCTCAAAACATCCTTTGTCTTTCAACATTAAAGCATTAAAATTAAAACATCATAAGTCTTCAGATGCCAGATTCTTGTTCAGTGCCATGTGTCTCCTCAAGCGAGCTGCCTCATCCTACTCACCTGCGTGCATACTAAAAGTCAGCTACGCTGAGTGAGTTCTAGTTAATCACATAATCATACAATACATTCTTACGCTTCATACTTAATCTCTTAACTTTCTTTCATATACACCTAAGTGCTTTTACTTTAATTTTTACTTTCATACTTTCTTTACATTCATAATCATACGTTCATTTTTACCTTCATGCTTTCCTTACATACATAATCATACTTTTTAAAGAGCCTTTCGCCCTATAACCTCACAGATATTATAAGGGTCTGGTACCTAGTTCTCGAATATTAGAAGGGTTCGATTCCCTAACATCACAGATATTATAAGGGTCTGGTCCCTAACATCACAGATATTATAAGGGTCTGGTCCCTAGTTCTCGAATATTAGAAGAGTTCGATTCCCTAACATCACAGATATTATAAGGGTCTGGTCCCTAACATCACAGATATTATAAGGGTCTGGTCCCTAGTTCTCGAATATTAGAAGGGTTCGATTCCCTAACATCACAGATATTATAAGGGTCTGGTCCCTATCATCACAGATATTATAAGGGTCTGGTCCCTAGTTTTCGAATATTAGAAGGGTTCGATTCCCTCTTCGTTACCATACAACCATACATCATACCTCGAGTATTAGTAGGGCTCGTTACCCTTTTCGTAACCATACATTATCATTTCTTTCTTCTATTATCTCTATCATGTTCATACACATAAACATACATAACATACTTACCTTATACATAGCGTTACAACCTGACAGTACGTGCAATATCCGAAGATCGTTCACGTACTATCAAGCAATCATTCATACATTTCACATTATCCACATAAGGCATACACTTATCTCTTAGGATAAGTGTATTAACAAACATATTGAGTATGCACACAGCCCCGAAAACGTAACACATAAATGGGGCTAGAAACTCACCTGAACACGGTTACGTTCTCCGTTGATCGTAATCCCTTTCTTCAGTTGTGCACGGCTGACTGTATAACAAGTATACATATCAATTTAACTATCACTACTTATAACATCTTTCTAGTCTTAATTACTACCCACAACGAACGGGGGTCCGGGGGCAGCGCCCCTGGCAGCGGGGTCTAAGGGCGGCAGCCCCTAGCAGGGTCCAAGGGGCAGAGCCCCTGGCTGTGGTCGAGCTGCCAGGTCAGCTTGGAAAAATTTTATTTCCATTAACTGTCTTAACACATTTTTCATTAGATTTTTAATTTATTTTCTAATCGAACTTGACTTTAGGCGAAGTTAACCTTAGGCGAACTTAGCTTTAGGCGAAGTTACCAGCTAGGCGAACTTAGCTTTACAGCGAAGTTGCCATCAGGCGAACTTGGCTTCAGGCGAAGTTGTCATCAGGCGAACTTGGCCTCAGACGAAGTTACCAGTTAGGCGAACTTAACTTTACAGCGAAGTTGCCATCAGACGAACTTAGCTTGCAGGCGAAGTTCATCAGGCGAACTTAGCTTGCAGGCGAAGTTCGTCGCTTTGAAGGCGAAGTTGCCCAGATGAAGGCGAAGTTGCCCAGGCAGCCGCTGTTTTAGTTTCTGATCGGCATTTCGAGCGATTTTAACACCCTTGCTATGGTTCAATATCACCCACTACGCTACCCGACCATTTTTGGTCGTTTATACACTAAAAAGCTTGGATCTTTAAACTTCAAAGATCAAGAATCATACCTTTTTGGGCTTGTTTGGATCTCGTTTACTTGCTTATCACCACTAATCGCTCTCTCTCTCACTCGGGTCTGCCGGATCCGCCCGGATCTGCCTTCGGTCCGGCGGCGAAGTTAGTGTGGTATGTGTGTGTTTTTGGAGTGTTAGGGAGTTTGGTGAAAAATGAAGATATTTTGGGATTTTGGGGGTATTTATATCCCTGAAATCCCATTCTCATTTAACCCCTCTCAATTAATCCAAGTCCAAGACCCGCTCCTTACCCGATATTAATTAATTACGCGAAATCACTAAACATAACTTCCTTTACTCATCATTAAAATTTTAGGATGTTACACTCCACA